>NW_024704748.1:3988854-4013854 GCF_018977255.1 Callorhinchus milii
ACCCCCAGTAATACCCCCCCCCCCCCCACTACCCCCCCAGTAACCCCCCCCCCCCACTACCCCCCCAGTAACCCCCCCTCACTACCCCCCAGTAACCCCCCCCCACTACCCCCCGTACCCCCCCCCCCACTACCCCCCAGTAACCCCCCCTCACTACCCCCAGTAACCCCCCCCCACTACCCCCCCAGTAACCCCCCCCCCCACTACCCCCCCAGTAACCCCCCCCCACTACCCCCCCAGTAACCCCCCTCACTACCCCCCCAGTAACCCCCCCCCACAACCCCCCCCCCGGACTACCCCCCCCCCCCCGAGTACCCCCAGTAACCCCCCCCCCCCCCCCCCCGAGTACCCCAGTAACCCCCCCCCCCCCCCCCCGAGTACCCCCAGTAACCCTCCCCCCAAGCAACCCCACCCCCCGCCCCCCGAGTACCCCGCCGAGCACCCCCAGTAAACCCCCCCGAACTATCCCCCCAGTAAACCCCCCCCGAGTACCCCTAGTAAACCCCCCTGAGTACCCCCAGTAAACCCCCCCGGACTACCCCCCCAGTAACCCCCACCCCAGTACCCCCTTCTCTGTCAGGAATGCTGATGGACTGTGGCAGTGCCGTCCGGCGCTGCTGTATTTCCAGTCAGTAATAACAACAACAATTGGGGAGAGAAGGGGCGGTTTACATACAATAACAATCCTTGTGTGTGATACAGCGCCCCTTACGTCGTCAAAACGTCTCTAAGTGCTTCGGAGGACAGACTTGTCGAGTGAATTGACCCGTTTTGCCGGTGAAACAATAATAATAAATAATAACAACTATTGTTTCACAGTACTCGGAAGGAAACTCTGCTCCCGGTAACCCTGTGAGCCAAAGCCCCCAACGGGGAGGGTGGTCCTGGCCGGACGGACAGGGATATCAATGGCAAACTTTAGCTGGTTACGTTCTAGCAGTTACCCCATCGCACACTTTGGGGTCCCCCCCCCCCCCACTCCCAAGCCTTGGCTCTTGCCAACCTGCGCCTCATACTCTCTGGAATTAGGTGAGCAGGAGGCGTCCCTCCAGGGAGGGAGAGAGGAGCGAGAGAGCGAGAGTGGGCGCTTTCCATTCCAACAATCCACCTCTGGGATTTCCACGTCTACATTAAGACTTTGCATTTCCTGTTCTCATTTTCTTTTAAAAAAAACGACGTTTCGGTGAAGAAAACTTTCCTGTCAAGTGCACGAAATGATCTTCGGTGGGGAGTACGACGGCCGCTTTAAATGGAACGTCCCAATACTAATCCCCATTGCATTTCATCTGAAGCCGTGTCGGGATATCTACAAAACGTTATCAATTCTTCCACAAAAGCTCAAAAAGATTTACCATTTCTAACAAAACTGTTTTGCTCACAGGTGGTTGAACGGCTATTCTGTTGGTGACCGGTAAATATGCCAGAGGTAAAGTCCATGTTTCGAGAGGTCCTTCCTAAACAAGGTTTGCTTTCTGTGTAACTTGTTGACCAGCAGTTGTCCATTCTAAATTGAAGCTACGTATTATTATCTTGCGTCTACTTTGCATTAAATGTACCGTTTTGCTGTCTTTTTAGGTTCAGGAACTGAAAGGGATTTTTTTTTTTTAAAAAGTGAAGGAGACCAGATTGTTTGAACGTGAAACATTTCTGCGCCGTTAAATGGACTGTTCAGGATTGTATCCTCTCATACAAATTTCAAGTACATTGAAAGTTGCCCATAGTGGATTGATCAGAGCACTCGCCTTGCAAGCGAGAGGACCCGGGATCAGTAGGGACCGGTTGTTAGTCGATTGGTGGATCGCTTTCCGGGAGTAATAATCCCTCAAAAAAAAATGTGGTCACTCAATCCACAACTGTTTGTGCGGACGCTCCTGTGCGCAATGGGCTGCTGCGTTTTGCCCGTAAAATACAGTCAATTCACTTCACAGTATATTCTTTGAGAAGTCTCAACGACGTGATAAATGCACTAAATCAAACACAAGTATTATTATTAACAGCTAGATGGGTATCTAGCGCTTCGAGATGCTTCCCCGCGTGAAGGGCGCTGTATAAAGTGTAAGTTGTTATATCAAACAGCAGGATCAATCCACAAAATATAAACTGCAGTACGTGGTCTTATTAAAAAAAAATTAGTTTCCCAGTACTGAAGTTAAATCTACAAATTCAGATGGAGGGCATTAAACCTGCAGGAATGACCATATGCGAGACAGCTGCTATCCAAAGGATTTTCTTAAGCTGTTGGATAGTGTCCAGAAGCAAAGACGTGCGTGAAAACGCACTATAAACAAGGACATTTAATAAATTGTTTTTGTGGTGCAATGCAGATATTTTCAATAGAATGTCAAAACACTGCGATGATTCATCAGTCCCGTTATGTCATTTATTTAAGTGAAGGTTTAGAAAATACTTGTAAAATAAGAGTTAGCACATTTACCCGTTCGGTGATGGGATTAAAGGCTCTTGTTGGGTGTAAAGCTTTCTTGGTAAATTACATTTTGACAGTCTCAATCTAATTTCCTAGTGGCTACAGGCCCACACAACTATTGACAATTTGAGACAAATTAGCAATGTCAATCAGAGATTAACATCTCGCAAGTGAGAGACCTGGGTTCGATTCCCAGGCAATGCAAAACTTTGGGCAAGTTTCCTTACTCCCCATGCCTCTGGTTACCCAGCAGTAAGTAGGAACCCGATTGTTAGTCGATTGGCAGATCGCTTTTCAGGGGGTAATAATCACTTCAAAAATTATATTAATATGGTCACTCAATCCATGACTGTTTGTGGGACACTGCTGTGCACAATTGGCTGCTACGTTTCGCCCACAAAATATACAATCAATTCACTTCACAGCATATTCTATGAAGCGCTTTGAGACGTCTCAAAGACGTGATAAGGCACAATATCAAATGTAAGGATTATCATATAACTAGTATGGACCATGAAAAATTGACACTGTGGGCTGCACTATCAGGAAAATACAGCTAATTTTAATATTGGACATTAAATGGCTCTAGATCGCAAATATTAACTGTGGTTTTGACCATTTCTATTTTTCAGCAATATCTGCTGGGTTCTGGCTTCTTGCTGATATCTGTAACTTAAAATTCATTGCTATGTTGCTTTTGCATAAGCCCATACCCAATAGTTTCCTACTGCTAAAATAAAGAATAATTTTACAGTCAGATATCAGTGTACAATGAACGATTAGAGAATAGATGCTACCGGAAACCGAAAAAAAAAAGAAACTAAAATGATTTGTCCCAGCTTGATGTGACCACCTTCAAGGGAGGGAAATAAGTACAAATGTTATATGGTAATAAAATCAAAAATATCTCACTCTAGGGCAGCTATCCTTTGAGGACACTCCCACCATGGTGCTCTGCAAACCAAAGCTGCTGCCACTTAAATCCGTGACTCTGGAGAAGTTGGAGAAAATGCAACGGGAAGCACAAGAGACAATACGGCAACAGGAACTGGCACAGAGAGAGCAACAGATTCAGGAATGATTCTTCTCCACTCCCCGCATCCCTCTGGAATAATCGCTCTCGTAAAACTCTCGTCAAACGCTTGCATACCGTTGTAGTTTCAAGTTCTAGATTTTTCTAATTTTATTTGAGGAATTTAATGCTGGTACTTGGAAATGGTTTCTTTTATTTGGTGCCCAATATTGCACCAGAACAGATAGGGCACTAAAAAAAGCCAGAGCATTTTCTATTCCCTATTTTCATTATTCATTCCCCATCATATAAACAACTTGAATTTATATAGTGCCCTTCAATAGGGCCATGTCTCGGTGCGCTTATAAAAATGCTGCTTAAGTATCAGCGCTTTCAATTTCATAGAGTAATTCTAAATGAATAATTTACATAACTTTATCACTTCCCCCAAAATATTTTGGATCAAAACCAACACTTACTGTGCAGTGCTCCGAGCTACTATTCTGTGTCAGTGGTGCTCTACAAGTGCAATTTGTCTAAGCTCAAATATGCAGTGGTTGAAGAAACAAATACCACTAAATACAGGCTTCAACAAATCCCATGGTTTCCACTCAGTGGATTTAATTGTTATACCACAGGGGGTGTATCCTTGTACAGTAGATCCAATCGTAGGAACTTGTAAGCTGAATTAGTTATTCTGTCATGCTGATTCAGATACTAGAAGCGAGACAAGGCTAATATTATAAAAGATTTACTTGAAGTAAAGTTGTATTTATTTAGCATGTTTATATTGTATTACTAATGTCAATAAAAAAAATATACAAACTCCTGGCAGTATGGGTATTGTTAATTAACCTGAGCTCAAAAATGAAGGACATTAAGATTTTTTCCAACTAAGTGTTACCTCATCTACAAGCTTGATATTTAAAGAGGCCAACCAATGCCTTGGGACATCCTCCCGACGTAAAAGGCGCTATCCAAATGCAATTTTGTATTGTAAAAGGTTTACACTATCCAAATTATCTCAGCTTCACCTACTGCCCAGTCCAACTTGGAAACGGAGAGAAAAGGGAAGATGTTAATGCTTCATAAACCAACTTTATTGATTTTCACTTTCTGCATGGACCAAAAGTACATCCATTGTCATTTCCCAACTTCAAAATTAAATGGTTACTGCCAAAAGTCACTTGTACCATAAACCAATTGAACATTTAATACATTCTGCTGAAAATGCACAGATACAAGATACCAGTCCAGCTTTTCTTTTTAAAACTGCTTAAAGCATTGCATTTGTAGCATGAGCAGCCAAGAAGGGAGAGCCATTATACACAGCATGTATAACCCAATTCATACAGTTTTGTATTCAAACCAGTCATTTATAAAACCACAGTATTCAGAAAGGTGTGGCAGTGAAGTTTATACAAGAACATGGAATGATTAGATTGCTTGCGAATACCCTTAAAATAGCTTATTTTCATTGCCCACAAGCATGTTGCACCCACTGGTATCATTTCACCCCTCCCTCCTTTCCAAAAGAAATAAAATCAAAACCCCATATATTAAGTGCTTTTTTTTTTGGTTTCCTTTTCCCAGCAAGTTTACTGAAAATACTTAAATGATTTAACCCATCCTGGTCGATGTTCACACGTAATGTGAACCATGTGGATCAGAAATCTATAATCCAAGGTTAACCGCACAAAAAAAGAAATTGTTGATTACAAGATCTTGCTCGCTTTCAAAAACATTTTCACTTGAAGCGTCCACCATCTCCTTCACTCACAAAACGTTTGCGTCCCCTAAAGACAAGAGTTAAACACAATTAAAGTGTGCCGCAAAGTCCCAGTGATTTACAAACAAGAGTCATTTCAGTATTAACTCATTCACTCATCAATTGCCATTACATAGAAGCGTTCAGTGGAGCATTAACTTCTGATTGTGAAAGTTTCCTTGCCTTTGGTTAGTTAACTATCAATTTTATTTACGTCAAATTCCTATTTCATAGCACCCCTCCGTTTTGCCCTTTTCACAAACAGTGCAGCTGTGACTGGTCTTGACTAAGACGTAGGACATTCTGCGGTTTGTTAAACCTTCTACAGAAAGTTAGGTAGAAGAATTCATCCCAGACAAATTGTCATTCAGTGCAAGAAATGTCAGACTTGGTTCCTGCAGACTTCCAGTAACATTTCAAGTGATTTAATATACTTGCTATTGCTTGAAAATTCTTGACCACATGCATGCAAGATACATGTAAGAATTTACATAGAAATCCAAGTCAGATTGGCAAAACATGACAAATCAAAATAATTTGAACACCTGCACATTAATAAAACACACAAAAAGAAGTTTAATCATTGACATGGCAAAGAAAATGTTAAAAAAAATTAATATTCTCAGATTACTAAAATACTTTTTTTTATTTACACTATTTTCATCTCTCCGGAGACTCAGTTTACACCACTAAGTTTACACCATTAAATTATCTTTAAGATAAGTGGCACAATGCAAGTCACTCCTTCTTCTTGGGAGGGTTCAAAGTAGAAGAAACTAAACTCGAAGTGGGGTAAATGCAGGAACACAAACGTAAAGGGGAATCAGAAAAGCTAATCTGGTTCATAAAGTCTGCTGCATGTTCCATAGTCCATGTACAATCTGTTGTGTCACAGACTTCACTCCACCCTCTATCTCTTGCATAAAATAGTCCCTGATCTGGAACGGTAATCAAACAAAATTTCATCCCTCCCTACAACCGAGGCTTGGCCTGCTGCTGCGAATCCTCTAGATCTCCAATGATAACTCACTTGGTCACTACAGCCACAAATTTACACCCTCATATGTAGGCTTCCTTCCATGATTTTTTTTGAAAAAAAAGAGTGAAGCTCAAAAATTGAAGCAAATTATTTTGAAGGAGTGAGAGGACACAGAGATTCCCTCGTAACCTTTTCCACCTGGTGGTTCATGTTAATAATCCTTTGTAATGTTGTTGCTTTCTGGTTTAGCCAGCTACATGTTAAGCCCCGCAATGGACTATAATAATCCTTGCAACTGATATAGCGCCTTATCACATCTCTGAGATGTCTCAAAGCGCTTCACAAAATATGCTATAAAGTGAATCGACTGTATATTTTATGGGCAATAGGTGGCAGCGCACAGCAGTGTCCCACAAACAGTCGTGGATTGAGAGACCAAATTATTTATTTATTTTTGAAGGGATTATTACTTCAACATGCAGAGATTTTTTTAAAAAACCTTATCAATTGCCACATAGGATTAGCATTTACTTAATACAGCCTGGCACTGTACAGTCAAAGTATTTCAGGCGCACTTATTACTTTTGGGAAGGGGGTGAAGGAGAAAAGAGGTTTGACCCCATCAAAAAAAAATCCAATTCACCCTGTGCATTAAATAAGCCAAGTTACTTTCTGCCAGGCTGTATTGTAAGGCGTCTCCACTTGGGACGGGAGTAAAATAAGCTAAAGTCAAACTCCCTTCCTACCTGTTCAGTCCAAGGAGCAACACTAAATGAGCTTCAAGAAAGTCAGTCTGCAGTTCCACCTAACTCACTTTGCAAGTTGGAAGTTTGACAACAGAAGGGGCTGACAGGTTGCAGTAGATCGAAAATTAAGTTTAATTGAAAAAGGAAAAGAGAACACTGTAAGAACTCCTGTAACAGACTAGTTCCCTTACAAGATCCCAAACACAATTACTAGTCTATTATAATCTTCCTAATACAGGATAGACTACTTTGGGCCAGGCCTACAAACGCGGAAATTTATGAAACGTCACTGTGGACTGATATTAGAATAATCAGATGAAGCATCGACAGGCTTACTGACTTCCACATTCCTCACCTGGTGGGACAGAGATCCCTTATCTGTTTCACTATGATCCCCATCTGAAGGCACTGATCGACAAACTGTTCCATCACTGTATACGCCTGTGGCACATCAAGGTTAATGTCAGGGATCTCCTTGTACACTCGCTCAAATCCCTGCATTGTTAAAGAAAAAAAGGAACATTTCGTCTTTAAAAATGGCAGCAGCATTCATCTCTTTAATCATCTAAAACTTGCGATGTGTGAATTCTGATCCTCCGATTAAGACCTCCGATTAAGACAAATGGAACCACAAGACAGTGGAGACTGCACAAGAATCAAATTTTTAGAATCATATAATCTTACAGCAACCACAGAAGGAGGCCATTCGGTCCATCGTGCCAGCTCTTTGAAAAAGCTATCCAATTAGTCCCATTACCCACTCTTACCCCATAGCCCTTTTCAAGTACCTATCTAATTCCCTTCTGAAAGCTACTATCGAATCTGCTTCCACCACCCTTTCAGGCAGTGCATTCCAGATCGCAACAGCTCTCTGGGTAAACAAAATTCTCCAAAACATCACCACACAATTAGTTCGTCACGCACCATCACTGCCTTTGTTCATAGACAAGTCCTTTATATTTCTTTCACTAAATTTTTATGACGGAATGGAAAAAAAGCAACATTAATGGCAATGTTACAAGGATTAAGGAATAATTCAAGCTAATCACTTGTCTAAGTTCCAAAGCTCAAGACCCTAAATTCAAACATAGAACACGTTACGGGCTGGAACAGTTCAACGCTCAAATAGCTTGCAAAACTTCATTAAAATCACGCCACACATTCAGTCCAGTAGGCGGCATACTTACTCTGTTCATTTGGTCCAGAGTAATGACTGTTGATTCCCACAAAGACTTAAGCAGCTTCAGTATCATTTTGAAGGTAGTTTCCCCAGTTGATTCCAGAACCATGACTATAGCCTGAACATTAACATAGCGAATACCAGAATTAAAATCGACTCACAGTGAGCAGTATTTTAGTACTTTAGGAAAAGCAGACTTCAGACGTTGCCTGTCACTCTACAAAACAAAAGCTGCAAAATAAAAAGTTCTGCATCATTAAATATAATCTAGAAATGCTATCACTGTTCGCAAACAGCTGCTTTCAACAACTGAGAGGATGGCCGTGTTTCTTAAAAAGAAAAGTCCTGATTAAAAAAATAATAGTTCGATGTTCTAAACAATGCGAGAAGCCATTTCCAAATAAGGAGAGGTAATGCTCGGGATATCTAAAAAATGGAGAACTGGCTTTCCAAATATTATCCTGGAACTAAACCAACAATGAGTTTGTAGTTGGTATAGTTATGCGCGTTATCTTTCAGATCCAAAATATTTTGGCTAATGCAAGAGAAATCTGACTCAAATTTTGCTAGTAAACACAAGCCACAAAACAGTAAAACCTGGAAGAGTACCAAATGGCTCCAAGCTTTCAAGATCTTTAGTTTGGATAGCAGGTTATCTCCACCCTTTTATGGAATCTCAATCAAAATAATTTTCATGTATATTGTACAAAAAGCTAACCAATTAGTCCCATTCCCCCACAAAACACAGTCACTGCACTTTACAGTGCATCTTGTGAAGCTTTGAGACATTGTGACAACTTGATAAAGCGCAATATCAAATGCAAGAATTATTAACAATGGAGTAGTCCTGTAAAACAGAACAGTGGAGTCCTGTAGCTTAATGGTTAGAGCACTCGCCTCACAAGCGAGAGGACCTGGGTTCGATTCCCAGCAGGGCGAAACGTTGGGCAAGTTTCCTTACTCCACACACCTTTTTACCTAGCAGTAAGTAGGAACCCAGTTGTTTGTCAATTGGCGGAACGCTTTTCGGGAATAATTCCTTCAAAATAAATAATTTGGTATTTATCACTCAATCCACGATTGTTTGTGGAACACTGATGTGCACAATTGGTTGCCATGTTTCACCCACAAAATATACAGTCAATTCACTCAACAGGATATTCTGTGAAGCACTTTGAGATGTCTCAAAGACGTGATAAGGCACTATAACAAATGCAAGGATTATTATTATCACAGAAACAAAAGCAAATTACATTTGTATAAGCACTTTTCACATCGCGAGGATGTCCCAATGTGCAGGGGTTGGGATCAGGAGGGATGGAAGGTAGAAGTTTTCGCAGTTAAACAACAAGGAAGTTCAGACTAAGATGGCCCCATTACATCAATGCCTCAAGGCCTCATAGACAGAGTACACTTTAGGTGGAGTGGTATGGTACAGAAGGTGGAATGGTATAGAATAATAATAATAATAATAATCCTTGCATTTGATATAGCGCTTTTCACGTCGGGAGGACGTCCCAAAGCGCTTCACAGAGTACACTGTAAAGTGAATTGACTGTATATTTGTGGGCAAACGCGGCAGCCAATTGCGCACAGCAATGTCCCACAAACAGTCGTAGATTGAAAATGACCAATTTATTATTGTTTTTGGTTTTGGAGGGATTATTATTAGGCTCTGTGTGGAGTAAGGAAACTTGCCCAAGGTTTCGCCCTCTGCCTGGAATTGAACCCAGGTCTCTCGCTTGCAAAGCGAGTGCTCTAACCACTGAGCCACAGGACTCCAGAAGTTACCATTAATACCAGAGCCAGCCCAGGAGTTCTACGAGCATATGGCCCCAAACTGAATTATATTTGTGAATGGCTCAAGCTCTCAAGAAAACAAAAGTAAACTCTGCATACCAAAATGCTTATTATTTCATCCAGCAATAAGTTGGAAAATTAATACGGGCATAAAATTGAGACAGGTGGCACTTTAAAAGAACCTCATCCTCATTGTTGATAATGTTTGCTCCTTTTGGTTATGTGGAGAATATGGTAATATGGGAGACAAAATGGCAATTTCAATATCAAACATTGAATCTCTGCAATTCTCATTTCAGTTATTAAAACAGTGTCGACCAGATCTGCAGGGCTCGAGTTGTGTTTTTTATTTACCTTGTAAACAAATTCGTGGTGAAAGTGTGGCACTTCTAGCTCCTGCAGGCACCGTTCAGCCTCAGTCACATCTCCAGACAGCTGGTATTCCTTGAGTAACATGTCAATCTGTCAAGGTAAGGCTGGAGATGAATGGTCCGGTCAAATTTTCTGCGGCAACTAACAGATTCATTCACTTAGTACGCAACAAGCTCACACAAAATGTGCTTGGTGACTAAAAGTAAACCAACTCCCTACTCATATACTGTCACACTATGAGATGTTAGCTCAATAGAAATTCCAGTCTCAAATAGAAACGTCACATCTTTACATTAAAAAAAAGCAAATGTTAAAAAGTTCATCAAGTACCACAAACTGAGAACTCCTGGATGTTAAAGCATGTTCACAGCCATGAATGTGAAAGTGTTGCAGCAGTGATTTAATCGTCTTTACTATAATCTGCAATTTAAAATATTTTTAGAAAACAATTATTTTATAAATGATTTGTTTATTCCTCCCTCCCTATCATCCAGGGTTTTGTGGAGTGAGCACCATTATAACTGAGAATTATAACTGTGTACCTCCTGGGAAAGATGCTCAACGGGTCTTTGTCCACCTCCTATTCCCCACACATTCTCCAAACGCAGACCACCCCTCTTCATGCTGAGTAATACTGTTGCCCTGCCCAATGCAGACCTGAAAGAGGGAAAGAATGTTGCACTGTCAAAGCTTTTCAAAGATTAGTAGAGGACTTCAGATTTAGCCACAGCTGTGCGCAATTGGCTGCCACGTTTCGCCCACAAAATACACAGTCACTACACTTTACAATATATTCTGTGAAGTGCTTTGAAATGTCTTGGAAGACATGATAAGACCCGATAACAAATGCAAGGATTATTATCATCTGCACCTGTGTATTGGTTTTTAATCATAACTCAAAATGCCTGCCTTTTGTTTATCAGTGTAATGATCAGTGATGGTTGTGTGAAATGATCAAATTTCTCAGTTGTTCATCCTTTTGACCTGCCAGCCTCCAACTTCACCTCGGTGAATGCCAGAAAGGGGAAGGAATTGGAGCTTTCGGCCATCGTTCAGCTCTGATTGCTGCAATCAGTCTGCTACAGTGGCAGAAAGTTGAATGAAGCCAAATTGTTGATACCAAAATGTAATGAATGACATTCATTACAGGATAGTGTAAGTCACCATTACTGTTGGAAAACACATCTCCCCAGGCACCTGAGGAAGTAGAAGGCGTTGGAGCAGAGTCCCCCCAGGTTAGAATGAATCACATCCTGTTATTGTCAGAGAGTCTTAGGCACTTCCTGTTATTAGCTTAAAGTTTTAGGCCAGATATTGCTAGACTTTCAAAATCCATAGATCTACTGCTCATAAGATTGCTTGAATGGTTTCTAGACTGCAGCCTGCATCAAAGATGCACTGTACCCAATCTTCCAGAACAGAAACCAACCACATACCTGGAAATCGTGCAGTCCACCTTCCCTTTGTGCTTCTCAATGTAGTCTTCAGACAAAATTCTATCCGCCACAGCTCTAGCAATGAACTGACCAACGAGCTGTATGGGGAAACAAATAATTTAAATTATAATATGTTTGTTTCTCTTTCCAGACGAAAAAAAAGGCAAAAATATGGCAACTTTATAAGATCTTTGCCAAAAAAACTGTGTTCGTCTATTACCAACAAGTTCCTGCCGTGCAATTCACTGTAAATCCCAAATTCAAAGAAATAACTTGGTGAAGTGAAGGCACAAGTCAAACCCGGAGCTTCTTCACCATAGCATATTTCTCTTAAGGAAAAGTGCAACCTTTGCCCATTATTGGCATTTGAGGGAAAAGAGAAGGGCTAAGTTAGTTAGCTTTAATATCTGTAAGGGTGGGGGGGAGAGCGAATGGTTCTAAATGATGCTGATATTATAATAATCCTTGCATTTGATATAGCGCCTCATCACGTCTTTGAGATATCTCAAAGAGCTTCAAAGAATATACTGTAAAGTGAATTGACTGTATACTTTATGGGCAAAACATGACAGCCAATTAATTGCACTGCGTTTCATGCCCCACAAACCGCCGGGGTTTGAATGATCACATTTGGTTTTCTGAAGAGATTATTACCCTTGGAAAAGCAATTCGCCAATCGAGATTTATTAAGACCTATACCGTATTTTATGGAACACCTGAGTTAATTGGGACCCACATAAAGCAGAACATCTTCAGTAGAAACCTGCTCTGATGGCTTTTCACATTGGAACAGACAGTACCTTAACATGCTTGCAGTGCCTACACTGAATCCACAAGTGCAATATAACTTTTTGAGGCACTGAGCGCCTCCTATTTGAAAATGGAAGTCTTCACAATCCCACTCACTTAAAGAGTAAATCAGCAACTTCCAAAGCAATGTATTAGAAGCAGAATTAAATAAGTCTGCGGAAGAACTATTCTCTAGAACGCAAAAGCAATCGATTGAACCTACAGATGCGCACTTCCTCAGTTGTGTGATGAAAAAGCAGTAGAAAAATTCAGATCCAATTATTCAATATTGACTGTGGCCTGTTTGTGCCTCGTCCGCTCCACCATCGGTGGTCGTGCCTTCAGTCTTTACACCCCGTACCTCTGGAACTCTCTCCCTTAATCCCTCCGCCTTGCCCCTTCCCACCCCACTTTCAAATCTCACCTGAAGATTTTCCTTTTTGATCGTGCTTCCAGCTGTCGGTGATTTAGATAAACAACTGCCTTGTGTTAAACTGCACCACACTGACCAGGAAAGTCGCAGCTTCAATTAGTAGTCTGGGCTGATTTATAGTCAATTCACTTTACAGTATAATCTATGAAGCGCATCGAGACGAAGATGTGATAAAGCACTATATCAAACGCAAGGATTATTATTATTATTATTGTACAGATAGGACTGAGTATAACCTTGACAGTCACACAATTCAATAGTCTACCAACTTACTGCTCAGTTTCACAAAGGAATGGCTGCAAGATTTGAGGAAGTTACCAGAAAAGATTTGAGCACTTACTCAAACCTTGACTCAACAGGAAAGGTGGGAAAACAATACTCCAGTATACAGTGACCATGAGGGAAAACTGGTTGGCCACAGAGCAAGAGATGTAGGAAAGATAACCCCCCTTCACTGAACCCCATGTTCTCCTCTCCACCTTTGGTGGCCATGCCTTTAGCCACTACGCCCTGAAACTCTGGAGCTCTCGCTCAATCCCTCCCACTCCACTTTCAAATCCCGCCTGAAGACCTTCCGTTTTGATCGTGCTTACGGTCACCTCCCCACTCCCTCAGTGTCAGACCCCGCCACTGTCAAGCACTTCGGGACGCTACCCTACATGAAGAGCACTGTATAAATGCAAGTTGTTGGTGGTGGTGGGTTATTAATGTCGGTTGCAGGAGCCCAAAATGGGTTGGGGAAAGCGAGGGAATGATTATTGGATGTTGAAACATCAGGCTTAAAGCACATCAAGTAACAAGCACAACATCTGAGCCACCGACCTGTGGCGCTCCAGGAGTGTCTAAGGCTAGTTCTGGCAACTCTTTCAGCAGCATATCAAAGGATTTTTCCACATCACCCGTGGTAAGGACTTTCCCACAGAGATCAGACAGAAGCCTGGATGTGAGCTCACGGTGACTGGCCTTCCCCTCCAAAGCCAGTGACACTGCTAGCATTGGCACACTGCACTTCATTCCACCAAGGTTCAAGTTGTTCAGCAGTTCCTACAAAACAAGCAGCGAGAATACGTCAACACGTTTATAAGCCGAGCGAGAGAAATAAAAGGAGTTAAGAAATTATTAACATGGTTCAATATTGTAATTCATCTATCAGATGTCACCTTAAAACAAATACCCAGAAACCTTCTTTTAACACTTCACTTAACTTTGTAACTGTTATGAATTTACTGTGTATGAATTCAGCTAGTGTGATAAATTTCATTTTGAAACTACACATTGCAACTAAAAGACAAGGAAGTTAGTTATGAGGGACAATTCACAGTATTTATGATCAATGTGAAGATCCCCATGTCTAGACACTGCCTGTTCAACTGGATGTTAAAAGATCTCTGAATAACAATCAATAATAATAATCCTTGCTTTGATTACAATGCTTTCATGTTGGGAGAGCACCTCAAAGGTCTTCACCATATTTTGTAGGCAAACACAGCAATGTACCGCAAACAGCCACATTGAGAATGATGATATTGGGAATTGTTAGCCAGGACGCTGGGAGAAACTCCCTTCTATTTTTGAAAGTGCCATGGAATCTTGATCAACCTAAACAGGCTGACAGCACTCAGATTTAATGTCTCATTACAGCACCTCCAACAAGTCAGTATATAGAAATCTCATTGAAATTCATTAATCATTATGTGCAGATAAAATACACAGTTCACAGAACAAGTGTAAGAATACCACCAAATATGGAAGGCTTATTACAACAGTGAAATGGCACCCTGCAGTATAGTATTGAAGACCAGTGGGACTTGCACTTGAGTGCAAAGACACTGCAAAATGTCAAGCCTTTTGGAATTATTGCAAACTGAGCTACTCATGTTGGTATCACAGTTGAAACAAGTGTTGTAAATTATTTAATTTAATTACATTTTGGAGAGAGCTTGAGCTTGCGGCACTGAGACTGATGGAACAAAGAATAAATGTCATCTACAAATATGGAAATATGAAAAACTCCCACCAGTTGTGGAGCACATGTGGTGTAATGTAATCACATGACATGTGGTTTTAATTTAGACTGGATTTCAGCTGCCTATTTTAACTTTGAATGCAACATTTTATGGGTGTCCCCCCTCTTGTCTTCCAAATGTAAGAACAGTTTTCTTCAAGGACTGATTAAATGACTGAATTGTGACCCAGGTCGTTTTATCTCGGACTCTCTCAAGGTAGGCCTGAATTGTTACTAAGTTTGGAAGGAGAAGCTGGAAAGAATTGGCTACGACTTGTGTCGTTTGAGCTCCAAAATATTCATAGGCTGCGCCAGGCTACATGTTAAGCTGAACTCTAAAATCGACAAGATCTGTAAATAGGCCTGTTGCAATTTTCAGCAAACTAGCTTGAATTAAATACAGTAGTTCAGTTTCAATGCATAAGGACATTATTACTGGCAGCAGCTCTGGAATGAAAAGGGAGCTTTTTCAAATTCCAGTCTAACTTATAATGAGCAGCTCTCAGGGACCACCCTAGCGGGATTGGATTAGTATTATCTTCCAAAATCCACTGTGGCTGGGAAGGGAGGGTTGGGAGTAGAACAGCTTCCAGTTTTCAGGCATGGTGAAGCTAACACATCTGCAGCTAGTTTCTCCACCCATTTGGTGGTTGCAGAACTTCCTGCTTTGTCTGTGTACCCTGCTGGAACTAGAGGATTTAAGACCTGAATTCTCTAAAATATCATCAACTGTAAATAGCCAAAGTATAACTGCACCACAATTTAACACACATGGTTCAGGCTCACTGGTGGCAAAACAGATCCACTCTGCATTACCATCTCTCTGGGGGGATTACATGCTTAAATTATTATAGCTTAAACTAGCTTTAAAATGAACACATGGGAACAGATTTCCAAGACTTGCGTTCAATTAGATTGAAATCAGTAATGAATTGAAAACGTACCAGAACTTCATTAGTGTCTCCATGTTCAAAGTATTCTTGTACAATCGGAGTCACGGTTTTCTGGAAAGCTCCTTCATCGAGGGGTAGAACCACAGTTTCATAAATACAGCTCTCCTTTTGGGATTAAAATACAAAGCTGATGTTGATGCCTGTATTTCCATTTCATTGCGACACAATTTGAAATTTAAAACAAATGGCAAATAAAATTGCTTGTGGCGGTTTAAATGTCACAACTTTGTGAAAATAAACACAAAATATACAGTCAATTGACTTTACAGTATATTCTGTGAAGCGTTTTGAGATGTCTCGAAGACATGATAAGGCGCTGTATCACATGCAAGAATTATATTATCCAAAGAAATAAGAGAGCTCAAAACTAAAGTTTTTTTTTTAAAAAAAAGGCACGGACAAATACCATTGGAAAAACAGGTTGTTTATTTCGACCCTAACCTGCCACAGAACTCAAGAAAGATTCCGTTAGACACCAATGCCAGATATCTACTCACCTGATCCTCATCATAATTGGGATCTCGAACATCCACTTCCTCCACATCGTACACCTCCCCAGGTGTCCCCCAGACACCCTTACCTCCTGCTCCACCTGCCAACACAATTCAAGCGTTTTTTTTTAAAAAATTATGATTAAACAAGAGGACATAATGAGAATAGAATGTACACTCATTGGTTCAGGTGAGAAGTTCGTAATTCTTCATTTAAGGCAGCGGCACCTCTTGATATTTACTATTGAATCTCTAAACAGAATAGATCTAAAGTATTTCAATGCGAGCCAATATTTGAGCATTTTATAATAATAATAAAACAATATTATAATAATAATAGAAAGCTAAGGGACACTTGATGTGCAGCGTGGATTAACTGGCATGTTTTGAATGCTTGCTTTCCTCCCAACTTCAAAGTGCGAGCATTCACTTTATTCAATGCAATCACCATACAATTGCATGCACACCATAAAAAAAAGTGCTTTTAGTGTTTTAAAAAATCAAGTGCTTTGCTTATTTTATTTTAACTATACAAGTAATGCAGATTGCACTATAATTAACTTACAATTAGCTATAAGGAAACAAGAGGCGAAGAATAAAATCAGAATCCCAAAAGCAGAGTATTGTTCAATGAAACCAAACTTACAAACCTCAGTTTGGTCAAGCAATGTAAAGGTGTATAAAGTCTCTGGGTTCAACATGAAATATTTTGTTATTTTTTATTTGGCTGCAATCAAATCGTCATGAACACTACTTTTAAAAAAAACATAGTAAAAAGTTACACACAGCACAATCTAATTTTCCAAAAAATGGAAGATTTTTCTCCCCGAACAATTCCCCATAGTTTCAAAAGGACAAAACCACAATAGAAGTGCACTTGCAGCAAGTTTAAAAAGTGAGTTAACAGCAGAACTTAATTTTTTTTTGTTACACAAAAAGAATACTTAATCTCAAAGTATTACTCGTTTGAGCGCTCTGAGATACCGTCCGGCACAAAGGCCGCTATATAAATGCAAGTCGTTGTTGTTATGGCACATACCATAGCAAGAGATAACAAAAAGGTCCACAAATAATGAACTAAACGCCCTGTGCAGTCGTGGGCAATCGATTAGGCACAGAGAAATGCAAAATGACAACTGGGTTTCACTGACGTGGCTGCTTATGTCCACAAACCAATTTCAGTAAAAGCACACTGCTTTGATAATACTGTAAGAATTCTTTACAAAAATAGTGGTGAAGCAGGTCAAATGTTAAATGGTGCTTTACAAGAATGTGAGGATAATATTCTGATGCCAATGGTTTCACATGCAACAATGGAGTTCTCTTTGCTGACTGACTGGCGCAGTGTAGCTCATATCCTTTACAAACTTCTGTCGTTTTACAAAGTAATTTGTTGGCTGCAAAGCAACGTATTGGTTGTATGATTTGCATTCTGTTTACCAGCACGTAGGAACCCAGCTGTTAGTCGACTGGCGGATCGTTTTTCCGGGATAAAAATCCCTTAGATTTTTTTTAGTAAAATAATAATTTGGTCACTCAATCACGACTGTTTGTGGGACACTGCTGTGCGCAATTGGCTGCTGCGATTCGCCCACAAAGCATACAGACAATTCACTTTACAGTACAAACATATTCAAGACGGAGATCGATAGATTTTTAAAAACTAAAGGGATTAAGGGATATGGGGATAGGGCGGGTAAATGGAATTAGGTTAGAAGATCAGCCAAGATCTTATTAAATGGCGGGGCAGGCTCAAGGGACCGAATGGCCTACTCCTTCTCCTATTTCTTATGTTCTTATTTTGTGAAGCACTTTGATACGTCTCGCAGATGTGATAAGGCGCTATATTAAATGCAAGGATTATTATTATTCTACAGCTGCCAGTCAGGGTCTTACAACCTTGAAGCTGAAATGGGAAGCAAATATTAGGCTTCTCCTTTCATCCAGTTTTTAGGAGCGATTTAAACCAATAGTTGGCAACTTGTTTAATTGACCTGATAGCCTGGAACACATTATCTCAGTAAACAAAGATACACTCTCCCAATTTACTGACATGCATCAACTCAAGATCTTACGACATCAGGCCACAAGTCCAGTGGTTGTATTGAACAGTGAGTCAATAATTCCATTGAAACTATTCATTTTTGCACTCTCAGTAAAACATGGTTACCTTAAAGTGACATCTTAAAGAGGGTAAGGTCCAAGGCACAAAACCACCCATAATTAGGACTCTCACTCATAGTGACCACATTGAAGTGAATTGTGGCAAATGGAAACAGGGTATGCAACATAAGCTGTGGATTCAGGTACAATTTTGGACACAGTGGGAAAGAGTAGATGAGTTTTCCCTGAAGTTGGTCTTCTCATTCATTTATATGAAACAACTGAAAGTGTTCTTGTCTCCAGCAGAAACTCTACTTTCTAAATGAATGTCAATGGTTAAGTAGGTGTGAAAATTTCATGAACCTAAAAGAACAGCTAATCCCACAATAGTGGGCGGTACACTTGTTTTGTGTCAAAGTACTGTACAGAGAAGTAAACAAGTTAATATTGAAGCTCCATCAATCTGATTGCATCCTTTGATTGCCTCAATCATGAACTGTTCCGTCCTAAAATCCATCACAGCAATGTGTTTATTTTTTTTAAACAAACAGATAACTTCCTTGGTCAACGTTTTGATTTGAGTGTACGTTGAGTCTATATGGACAAAGCGAATTGCTATATTACAAAGCAAATGTCGCTTCCAAATGCTCCTGAAATGTAAACAGCAAATTGTTCCTGGTCAACATGCAATTCTTGCCAACAACCACAGATTGTCAGCCCAGAAACTCTGCTCCCAATAGTCATTCTGTAACTGGCTTCAGAATAGGCATTCAAAGCAAGATTATTGGTAGCCATGAGTTGAACCAAAGACTGTGGAGCAGCAGCAGAGCATATAAAAGTACATTCAACACAAAGTGCTCCTCCTCCAGGCCACTTTACTAACCCTTTATTCACTGGATTGCAAACCTTGCAATACAATTGTCGTTTAAATTTCTTTTCTAAAAAGTATTAGTGGACCAGGTATCAGAGTTCAAGAATCCACAGAGGGTACAATAGAGAAGTCGTCCATCCAAACCCAAAGTCTCTCTTTCAGGTACAAGACCAGTAACATCTACAGCCATCCTCCATCGTTTGTTCACCTATTCCTACAATGCGATTAATCCATAGGAAGAAGACCTTTGGACCTGGTCAACCAGGATAGTCAGTTCACGTCAATGCAAAGCTAAATACAGTATTAACAAAACAGCATTAACATAACAGAACTTCAGACCTCTTATACTTGACCCAGATCCTTTGCCTCAATGTGGTTTGCTGCAGAAAACGAGCGCTGAAACCTGGACAGAACTAACTTCCGCCAGAAAAATACCCTTCAGCTTAATTCCACTCGTACTTGCCTTTTTTGGGCAGTCCTCTCCCTTTCCCCATCCGTGACTTTCTGTCCATCAATTTCCCTTTGGGGCTGGTGGGAACAGTACTCCTGCTATTCTCCCCATTGTCACTGAGAGAATCTCCTCGTCCAGAATCCCGAGACGAGTTCTTCCTCAAACGCCTCTTGGCCTTCGCCTTGATCCGAGCTTCATGAAGGGACTTCTCTTGCGGTGTCCAGTTTCCATTGATTTCACTTGGTATCATAACAGCTTCAGTCTGATCGTCATCGCCAGACAACATATCACCAGTGCTGTTGTCAAGTTCTGAAATGGCAAGTTTAACCATTAGGTTAACAGTGTGCAGCATTGTATGGTAAAAGTACAATAAAATGTGTACTTTTAGGGGGAGCCTAAAGGGCACAGGAAAATAGCTCAGTTAGCAACAGACCTGCCACAAAGCAGAGCGGATGAGATGGGCGTCTCAGCTTTATAAAATATATTGACATGGAGTACTTGCATCTTGGAATGCAGTTAATGAGCTTTCTGTGAGCGCTGTACCACAGATGAAACCACAACTACACCACTAATGCCAACTATGCCAATTCACCCAGTGTGCCAACTGAGGGAGAAAATTAGAAAGCAGCTATGATTGAAGAAATCAAAATGGGGAAATGCCACACTAAAGACTGCTTCGTTGTTCAACTCATTTTTGATCATCTGACTCACAAGAAGGTTTTGGGTAAGCAAATGTGATCCATCATTAAAACGTACTCGAGGCAAGAATGTCACCATCTCCAATCCTTCTGCCTTTTCCTTCTCAGTTTAGAATGATTTGCAAGGCAGAATCTCACCCAATTAATTCCGTGCATTAATGCTAATAGTTAACATATTCAGCAAGTAGACTACAACTTCTTGGTTTGGCACTGTTCTTATTGCAAACGCTTTAACTAGACAGAGTTTGGAATTGACCAGTGCTCTGGAATTTGCTGTTTACACTGTAGGGAGTGTTCCCCACAGCACAGCAGCTGAGAAACAAGAGTTCAGTTTGTTTCAAAGTCGAAATACAACTTTTAAATTCTTGTCATTGGACAGGAAAGGTGTCTACACCCACCCACGCTTCAATGAGTGAGCTTCGTAAGTCAGAAAACAGCCAGAAAACAAACCGGGTCCAACGCCACCAACAACGAGCATCAGTACTATGGAGATTAAAAACCACACTGGTCTCCGGTCCTCAAGAGGAAGTAGCACCATGTGATTTATCTTACAGCATTGCTACCAAAATTGTGGCCATCAACACAAGGTAAACATAGCGATAAAGGGTTGTTGTGATATAAGCAGCATTAAAATAGGAGCTCCTGAAGAAAGGATATATTTTCTGGGAAAAAGAGAAAGACTTTTAAATGAGCCTCAGACTGCGAGATACGTAGCAATGCAGTTGCACATTCGTACCATGTTAGAAGTCATTTAAATTACTGATCCATTGACAGAAGAATCGCGACAACTGCCAGCACCTCACTCAATGAGAAGCCATCAGCTATGAGTCCAAAGAAAGGCACCAAAGTGATGCCATGTCATCATCTGCATCTGTTGGCAGGCAAAACACTGTCTACTCTAACGATTATGATTAGCTTGGGCTGAATTAAATAGTCTGTAATGGATCATCAACTATTTTGTTACGAAGAACATTGTGGGGTCAAAACTCGGTGCAAATTAATATCCAATGCAAATTGAATATCAACAATCAATTAAGATTTACTCTACAAGTTAGACCAAAAAAAAAATCTTTCCCTGTTTTGGTATGTCAACCATTACTTCTAGCTGGTCATAGTATTTAAGTGCCAGTGTTCAAATACACACGGAGCTATCCCTTTCTGTTCTCAGTAAGTAGCTCTAAAGCACAGACTTTAAGCAACAGACAAAACAAGATCTGCACAAAGCAGCCGCAATAAGTTACAATACCTACCCTAGACTTGGTGTTGTAGCGAAGGCAATAATACATAATTGTTTGCCAGAGTTCAAGCAAAACTCTGCTTACAAATATGTGAACACATTCCTTATCTCCAACTGCACTAAGCAATAGAAAAAAAAAAGCTCACTTTTTAAGATAAAACATAATCAAATGGCTCCTTTGGTGAAGTTTATCCCGTGGCAAGAGCCAAAGCAGAGTTATTTCTCAATGAATTTCTCAAGTAAATTAATCCCAGTCTCTAAACAGGCTTTCTAAAGCATTGCTCAGTAAATGAGGCCCAGGACGATAAGACTGATCAGTTATCAATCTAAACCGTTATTCATAAGATAGAATTGGAATTGTAGTCAGTTCAGACCCAAGCAGAATTCTTAACTTAACGGTTCAGAATAACGACTTGAAGCATGTTCTCAAGGCGATACGCAGCCCACAAAACACCGTTCCCCCCCAGCTGAACAGAATCTGAACACATGCCATTACTAAATGCCCAGTTCCTCTTATTCCCTCCCGATGCTCGTGTGAGATAGCTGAATAAAGTAGTCATGCTTATATGCTTTAAGAAATATCGAGGGCAGCGAGAAGACGTGAAAGTATTTTCAAATTTCCATTTGCCTAAAAAAAATGCTCAATACATTGACATATACTGAATGAAATGTACTCTCACAGAACCGTAGCATTTTAAACCTCTCAAAGCAGCTTCAGAAAAAAAGTTTCCTTACTCCACATGCCTCTGTTTACCTAGCAGTAAGTAGGAACTTGTTATTAGTAGATTGGCAGATCACTTTTCTGGGGTCCCTTTAAAAAATAACAATAATAATTTGGTCACTGAATCCACGACTGTTTGCGGGTCACTGCTGTGCGGAATCGGCTGCCGCGTTTCGCCCACAAAATACAATCAATTCACTTTACAGTATATCCTGTGAAGCGTTTTGAGACGTCTCGAAGCCGTGATAAGGCGCTGTATCAAATGTGTCAAATTATTATAATAATAATAATAATCCTTGCATTTGATATCGCACTTTTCACGTCTTTTTTTTTCTTGAGGGATTATCATCAGGCGTGTGGAGTAAGGAAATTTGCCCAAGGATTCGTCCTGCCAGGACTCCATTATAGTCATTCATTGCAGCACTAGCCGGGTTTGGGAGTCATTTCGGAGCTGCCCGAGCCTTGAAAGCCCCGGGATACTTCAGCATCCAGCTGGCAATGCCTTTTATTGGAGTCAGGCGGCCCCACGGTCAGCTCCCGGGGTAAGCGAACCTGCCAGCCACCCCCCACCCCCCCCACAGTTGCCGTGAATGAAAGCACAAGACAGGATGTGAGCGGCCCCGCCTCTCCCTGGAGCACACAGCACAGAGCAGTCCGAGAAGCGAACAGAAAATGGCTGAGTTTCGTGTGTACAAAAATAAATCCCTGCGATCTTCATTTCTGCTCCAATCCCGAGGCCTGCACGCCCACACACCGAAAGCTCGGAGACCATTGTGAACCAAACAAAGTTCACTCTGCATTAGGTCGCGTCGGTTAGAAGGGAGTTATTACTGCGCTCAGGAACACTGAGCTGACGGAGGAGGGGCAGAGGCCCACAGCCGTAATTGTGTCTTTTCAGATGCTGGATTTATTTTAGATAAAAATAGCTGCGTTTGACATAGCACCTTATTACGTTGTCGAGACGTCTCAAAGCGCTTCACAGGACACACGGCAAAGTTAATGAATCATATGTTGTGGGCGAGACGCAGCAGCCGATTGTGCACAGCAGTGTCCCACAAACAGTCATGGATTGAATGACCAAGTTATTAAGACGTTTTTCCAAACCTCAATCGATTCCACCTTTTTCCCCCCCCTATCGCCTCCACGTTAATACCGCTCCTTACCTTTTAAGAGCAAGATTTTGCAGCGGCAGGGGAGGTGAGGAATAGCTGTTGCCAGCATTCCTACTGTGGGCGTTAATAAAAGCAGAACTGGAACACAAACCTCTCTGTACCACGTGTAACATTGTTTATGTTTCTGCTGCAGGATTTGAGACACTCGCGGGGATAAGGCTCAAGTACTTAAGCATCGTTAAATACAATTTTTTTAAAAAAAAACAGCAGCGTTCGCCCGTAGCTTACCCGAACAAAAATGGTAAACAAGCGTAACAGGATTTAAATCTGATCAGTACGCGGAGAGGGAAGAAGGGAGGGAGGGTGAAGAGAGGAAGAACTATAATGGATCCACCATTGCACGTGGTGTTGTTATTGCAAAACAAATAAAAAGCTTCCATCGGAACTTACCAAGTAAAAGTAAACATATTTACTTTTACAACTACAAGAGCAAACGCTCAGTTTCGTCCACAAAATACAGTCACTTCACTTTGCTTTGTGAAGCACTTTGAAACGTCTCGAAAACGCGATAAGGCGCGATATCAAATGCAAGGCTTATTATTTATTTATTAAAATATCCATTCCCACATTCATTTTTGAACCGTCGCTTTCTGCCTATTTAATTAAAAAGCATTCGAAGAAAGCAAATGTAACTTATTTTAAAAAATAAGTACAGGTCGACACCCAGTTTATACGGACGTCTATATACATAAAATTAAACGGTTCCCCAAGTTGCAAACAAACCCTCCACCCCCCACACACCACATCCATTAATAAAATCAGTGGGAGACCTCTGTCTCACAAAAAACGAGACCCCCCAACTCATACCCCACCCCCAAGGCATAGATTCTGATCCAGTCAGAAACACAGCGATACAAATTTACAGGTCCAGATGGCACTCACACTGTGAGACACATACACAGCTTAACCACACACAGACACAGAGCACCACAGATTCCTACCACAGAGTGACAGATACATACAGTATCACAGACACACACTGAGACAGAGACCCACACACAGTGAGAGACACACACACACACAGTGAAATAGAGACCCACATGCACACGGCGAGCGAGACACACACACACACACACACAGTGAGATACAGACACACACACACACACAGTGAGATACAGGCACACACACACACAGTGAGATACAGGCACACACACACACAGTGAGATACAGGCACACACACACACACAGTGAGATACAGGCACACACACACACAGTGAAATGCAGGCACACACACACAGTGAGATACAGGCACACACACACAGTGAGATACAGGCACACACACACACACAGTGAAATGCAGGCACACACACACACACAGTGAGA
This sequence comes from Callorhinchus milii, assembly GCF_018977255.1. Classification (NCBI taxonomy): domain Eukaryota; kingdom Metazoa; phylum Chordata; class Chondrichthyes; order Chimaeriformes; family Callorhinchidae; genus Callorhinchus; species Callorhinchus milii. Next base: position 4,013,820 of record NW_024704748.1, read on the forward strand.
TACAGGCACACACACACACACACAGTGAGATACAG
>NW_024704748.1:5338222-5393314 GCF_018977255.1 Callorhinchus milii
AAGAGAGGGGGTGAGGCAGATGGACTACAGGATGGAGTTCCAGAGGTTGGGGGCAGAGTGGCAGAAGGCACAACAACTTGCATTTAGTCCTGTAGTTCAGTGGTTAGAGCACTCGCTTTGCAAGTGAGAGACCTGAGTTCAATTCCAGGCAGAGGGCGAAACCTTGGGCAAGTTTCCTTACTCCACACAGAGACTAATAATAATCCCTCCAAAAACCAAAAACAATAATTAAATTGGTTATTTTCAATCTACGACTGTTTGTGGGACATTGCTGTGCGCAATTGGCCGCCGCGTTCGCCCACAAATATACAGTCAATTCACTTTACAGTGTGTTCTGTGAAGCGCTTTTGGACATCCGCCCGACGTGAAAAGCGCTATATCAAATGCAAGGATTATTATTATTATTTATATAGCGCCTTTCATATAGCGCTTGACAGTCGTGGAGTCTGACTGTAGGCACGATCAAAAAGGAAGGCCTTCAGGCGGGATTTGAAAATGGGGAGAGACGGGGCAAGGTGGAGGCATTGAGGGAGAGAGTTCAAGGGCATAGTGGCTGAAGCACAGCCTCCAATAGTGGAGTGGAGGGGGCGAGGGTCGAACAGGATGCTAGAGCCGGCCAAGCAGAGGCAGCGGGTGGTGGAGTGACTGACAAGCAAATCGGATAGCTAGGGAGGTGCGTGGGCGTATCACAGTTATGAAGTACTGTGTTACACAGTTATAATGTACTCTCTGCAGCCTCTCTGCCCCCACCCTTTGGAATTCCATCCCACAGTCCCGTCGCCTTGCTCCCTCCCTTGCCTCCTTCAAGGCCCGTCTCAAGACCTTCCTCTTCGACCACATATAAGGCCACCCTGCTACCCCTATCCCAACCCTCCCTGGGTGCAAATCCCTCACTATCTAGCAGCTTGGGATATCCTCCCGACATGAATGACTCTGACATTACTCTGACTGTCATTCACTGTGTTACAGGGTGGAATCACAGACAATCAAGAGACGACCTCAGTATCATAATGAGCACTGGTGAGTTCCCCCCCTGACTCAAGCCCCCTAACACTGTGTGTGTGTGTGTGTGTGTGTGTGTGTGACATTGTGAGTGTGTTTGACGCACTGTGTGTGTGACTCTATGTATGTGACGCGCTGTGTGTGTGTGACACTGTATGTGAGTGTGACGCGCTGTGTGTGTGACGCGCTGTGTGTGTGACGCGCTGTGTGTGTGACGCGCTGTGCGTGTGACGCGCTGTGTGTGTGTGTGTGTGAGACGCTCCGTGTATGAGACGCTCCAGATTTCAGTCAATCACTAATTATTTGTCTCTCCTTTCCATCCAGAGGATGAAGTTACCGCTCCTCACACTATTCTGAATGGACTCGTGTCCAGGAGCCGGATACCAGCCTCGGGTACGTGTCAGTCCAGAGCACCATTATCCAGGGAGAGGGAGCCCGACTTTGTGTCCTAACAAGTACGGCCACTGACCTGGGCGTGTGGACAGACAGTGTAGAGGGAACAAAAGGCAAAACGCTGCAGATTCCGGAAATTTGAAATAAAAACAGAAAGTCGCTGGGAACGCTCAGCAGGTCGGGCAGCATCGATGGAGCGAGGAAAGTGAGTTCCACGTTTCAGGTCGATGACCTTTCGTCAGAACTCAAACGAACGGTCATCAGGCTGAAACATTAACTCACTTTCCTCTCCCTATGGATGCTGGCCGACCTGCTGAGTGTTCCCAGCAACTTCTGACGGTCTGGTGCAGAGGGAGCTTGCCATCTGCCAGTGAAAGGAAAGGAAGCTTGTTTGACCTGGAGTCTGTGTGATTACAGACAGTGACGTCAAGATGCGAGCAGGGAAGGGCTCCGTCACCATGAGGATATCATCAGGTTACGGTCAGTTATGTATCCCGCGCTGTGCTGAGCCCCACCGCCAGCATTGAGCCCCACCCCCTACACTGAGCCCTGCCCCCTGTACTGAGCCCCGCCCCCTGTGCTGAGCCCCACCCGCTATGCTGAGCCCCGCCCCCAGCACTGAGCCCCACCCCCAGCACTGAGCCCCACCCCCAGCACTGAGCCCCACCCCAACACTGAGCCCCTCCCCTGCACAGGGCACCTCCCCCTGCACTGAGCCCCACCCCCTGCACTGAGCCCCACCCCCTGTGCTGAGCCCCGCCCCCAGCACTGAGCCCCACCCCAACACTGAGCCCCTCCCCTGCACAGGGCACCTCCCCTGCACAGGGCACCTCCCCCGCACAGGGCACCTCCCCCGCACAGGGCACCTCCCCTGCACTGAGCCCCTCCCTGTGTGCTGAGCCCCACCCCCTGCACGAGCCCCACCCATCACTGTCCTTATGAGTCTTCAAACCAGACAGAGTTCCATGTCTTGTCACCTATACAAGGAAATTCCTGTGTGTGGATTGGAATATGCTCTATTTACCTGGAGGGATGCCCCCTGCTTACCTAATTCCAGAGAGTATTAGGTACAAGTTGAGAGCCAGAGTGTGCGTTGGAGTCTCACCAGCTAAGATCATATGGCTTGCCATTGAGAGCACTGTCTGGCAAGCTTTCCCGCTGCTTGTCCAACTGGGACCACTCGACCCAGTGAGGGCTTTGGCTTGCAGGGTTAACAGCTGAGCTGGAGGATTCCCTGCCCCCAGTGACAAGTCGGCCCTTCCAGTTCCTACCAGGCTGGGCTGTGCTGCCATCAGCAGTGCCATGGGATACTGCTGGAACCCGCCTGGCTCAGGAACCGGACTAGAGACCATCACAGAGGGTGGGCTCGATTCTAAGGAGACCCCACTTACCTCCCCCTACACCCCCCCCCCAACGCCCCCCCAACGCCCCCCCACCCCCGCTGAAGGAGCAGCGGCGCCCAAGCTGACGCTCACTTCCCCCACTTCTGCATCCAGTAATAACCTAGTGTTAATGCCGGTGATTCACCATGTTTAGATGGAGGTCTGTCTGTGCTGGTCTCGGGCTCACTCCCCTGGGAAGTGCTTTGAGAGGTCCTCGCGATGTGAAAGGCGTGTATCAAATGTCAGGCTATGATTATTTATGTTGCGCTCGCTCCCTCTATGCCCACGCTGCTCTCTGGCCTCAGCAGAAGTATTTGTGGTATTTGAATGGTTTGCTGCCTGTTTGTGCTGTGACTGTGCCTTTCTGCTCAGTCTCCCACAGTCAATTGTGAGCGGGGACAATTGCCTTCCTCTGTCCCCTGCAATGAATACACCGCATTGTGCCAGTGACTGCGCGCTCAATAGGGTTGCTATAGTAATTAGCAGCCCAGCCCCGAGCACCCACAGAACAGCCCTGCATGTGCTGGGCACTGCGTCCTGTCCCAGCTCTGTCTGACCGTCCGTCCCTCCCTCCATCCCGAGAGTGAGGGAGCCGTGCACTGAGCCCCTCGCAAGGCTGCTGTTTGGGTTCCCCTCCCCCACTGCTCCCCACTCAGCTGCTCCCCCCTCCCCGGCTCATTCTCCTTCCCCGCAGACGGCTGGAGACCACTTTCTGGCCTCGATGTGAATGGAGAGCTCACATCGTCCTCGCTCACAGCCAAAGGATACCGGAGTGTGCGGCCAAACCTGCCCACAGACAGTAAGACATCGCAGGTGAGAGGGCAGTGTCTCCTGGGAGCCCAAGGTGGGGGGGGGAAGAGGGTTGTGTCTGCTGGGAACAATAGCAACAAATTATATTTACACAGTGCCTTTCACGTCGGGAGGACGTCCCAAGGTGCTGGACAGTCAGGAATTTAGACCTGAACTGGGGGTTGGAAACAGGAAGGGTGGAGGACAGGGAGGGTGGCGGTAGGGGGGTGACCGACAGTCCAGTCGAAGAAGAGGGTCTTGAAATGGGCGTTGAATGAGGCAATAGAGGTGTTGGGGCGGGCGGGGAACGTGGCGCAGGCTGGAGCCTAGTGAGCAGAAGGAGCAGACAGTTTGATATGGGGTCAGCAGTTCACAGAGGTAGGGAGGAGCCGTGGAGGGCTTTGAATGCGAGGACGAAGATTTTGAACTCTTATCCTCTGGGGGATGGGGAGCCAGTGGACTGGGCGAGGCCAGGGGTGATAGGATCACGGAGCCTGGTGCAGGAGAGGAAACGAGCTGCAGAGTTCTCAATGATCTGCAGCTTGCGGTGGGAAGAGTTGGGAAGGCTGACAAGTAGGGAGTGAGGATAGTCGAACTTAGTTGTAATGAATGCGTGGATGAGGGTTTCAGCGGCCCGAGCGGTGAGGCAGTGGTGGAGCCGGGCGATGTTGCAGAGGTTGGGGAAGGCAGAGCGGGTCATGGCACGGAACCCCGGTGTGGGGGGTGAGAATTGAATCTGAATTGAATTCGCTGACAATGGTCATCATACGTGACAATAGTTATTCTCAGAGATGCTTTGGGACGGTTGACGTTCGTTTTATTCCTCCTCAGATATTATCAGGTCCGGTAATGTGAGTATATTGTGTCCAGTGTTGGTCACTACACTTTAGGTATGACGTCACAGTAATGGGGCGGCGGGTGGGGAGCGGAGAGGGCAGAGGAGATTTATGAGCAGAGAACAGAAGAACTGAGACTTTTCCCAGTGGAACTGAGATGGTTGAGGGGTGACTTGATCGAGGTGTGTAAAATGATGAGGGGTTTGATAGAGAGTCATTAGGGAGACATTATTGACGCTATTGATTCCCTATTAACTCTATCAATAGATTCGGTGAGTCAGTGACCAGAGGGCATCATTTTAAACTGGTTAGTAAACAAGCAAATGGGGAGGTTAGGGGAGATGTTCTCACACACAGATTAATTAGGATACAGAATGTCCTGCCGGGGGCGGTGGTTGAGATAGAATCCATGTTAGCTTTCAAGAGGGAGTTTGATGAAACAAGGAGTCATCTCTGGGAGGTGGTGGGGCTGCAGAAGGTAACTAGGACTGAAAGGATTGTTCTTAAAGGAGCAGCACAGACAACGATGGGCCGAATGGCTTCTTTGGTGTGTTAATATGTGTGGTTCTGTGGTGTGTGCCGTGATATCCTGCACACTAGGGAGGGCGGGCACTGGGAGTGGGGTGAAAGGGCTCTAATAGGTCCCTGAAACTGAGCCACAGCAGCATTGATGAATATTCTAGGATTGAGAATCTGCAGTGGGGAGGGAGAGAGAGAGAGAGATGCAACAATTTACATTTATGCAGCACCTTTCTCATCGGGAAGACGTCTGAAAGCGCTCGACGCAGCTGACCGGGCAATAGAGAAAAAAGTGGCTGTCACTTTGGTTGTAGGACAGCACTGGACTGGAGTGATGGGTCTTCGCGGACAGCAATAACTTCCATTATGGAGCTCAGAATGTGGGACGTCAACAGGACAAAATTTGTAGGTTAGGGGAAGCCGCTTAAGCCCTACACATGGGGGCCAGGCATTTTATTCAAATTAACCAGCGTCCGCCTGAAGTGGCATCCACTGTATCCAGGCTTCTCTGGCCACAATATTGGGTCATTGTGTGAAAATAGGCAGGGTCAGTGAGACAGGCAATGGGAGGGTTGAAAGGGGGTGCGGGGGGAGGCGGGCAAGTGGGGGAACTGTGGGGAGGTGGGGTGCAGGGGAGCAGAGGGAGGTACGGAGGGGAGAGTGGGAGTACGGAGGGCGGAGTGGGGGTGAGGGTGGTCCAAGGGGGAGTAGGAAGTGAGGAGGGAGTGTGGGTGAGTGGAGATCCGGGGGTGAGGGGGGTTCCAGGAGGAGCGCGGTTAAGGGGTAGGGGTGTGGGGTGGGGGGGTAGCAGTGTGGGTATAGAGGGGGAGTGGGGATCTGCGGGTAGTGGGGGTCCATGAGGGAGCAGGGTTGCAGGGGAGGGAGTATGAAGGAATGGTATGGGGGAAGAGGGTGTGGGGGGGGCAGTGAGGAGTTTGTTGGGGGGTGTGGGGTGGGGTGCAGATGGATGGAGATATGTTGCTGTGTGTAAGTGATGGAGTTTTACACTGGGGAGGCAGTGTGCTGGGAGCTGCTGCTATGTAACTGCACCTCTCTCCCCGCAGGACCCAGCAGAGTGTGAGCACACGCCCTGGCTCACGGCCTCTGAAGCAGAGGCGCTCCCGAGCTCGCCCCCGAGCTCGCCGCCACCGCCCCTGGTACCAGCCACGCCAGCAGCCTTGCCCTGCAGCACCGCCCTAACACTGCCCACTCTGGATGACTTCATCCCCCTGCGGCTGCAGAAGGGAGGAGGCTGTACCCCCCACTCCCCCAGCAGCCACACACCCACCGCACTTGCACTCGCTCAGGAACAGCTCCCAGCAGCCATAGACACCCCACCCCGCGGATCAGCAACCCCCACAGTAAGCTCTCACGCACAGCCCCATCACAGCCCAGCACAGCTCCTGCCCAGCACAGCCCCCACACAGCCAAACCCCAGCACAACCCCCACACAGCGAAAACCCAGCACAGCCCCACCCTGCACAGCACAGCCACAGTCCAGCACACCCCCGCACAGTCCAGCACAGCCCCCGCACAGTCCAGTACAACTCCTGCACAGTCCAGCATAGCTCCTGCACAGCCGTGGCTGCTTGGGCTGGTATTCCAACCTGTGTCACCCTCTCGCTGCCCTGTTGTCTTGCCCTCACTCCCCTCCCTCCACTCCCCTGGACAGGTTGTTCCCCTGGCCTGGGACTCCCTGTGCTGTTGGGGTGGGGTGGGGGGTGCGGGTGGAGTAACAGGGAGGGTTACGGAGTGAGCTCCCTGGGCTGTGTTCCTATATGGAGGCACTGAGTGAGACACGCCTGCCACCCAGTGGCTGTGCCACACCATTGTAGGAGTCCCAGCCATTGCTCCCGTCCCTACATGGGTCTGTCAGCTACAGAGCGGGTACACGGTGGGCGGGTAGACAGGGCAGGTACAAGGGACCGTGTCAGAGACTCTGCTTCCAAAACACAACAGACCAACAACACCGACTGAAGACTCCATTAACATAATTGAGATCCAGGTGGTCAACACCAGACAGACCTTCAACACATTTGTGTCAGGTTGAGAAAGAGAGGGGGGAGAATGAGAGGGGAAGAGAGAGGGAGAGCAAAAGGGTGTGTGTATGAGGGACGGTGTGTGTTTGTGTGAGAAAAGGGAGTGTGAGAGGATTGGTAAGAAAGAGGGATTGTGTGAGAGAGAGGAGTGGTGAGAGAGAGGGAATAATAATCCTTGCTTTTGAGACGGCGCCTTATCACGTCTTCGAGACGTCTCAAAGCGCTTCTCAGAATATACTGTAAAGTGAATTGACTGTATATTTTGTGGGCGAAATGTGAGAGAGAGGGAGTGAGTGTGAGAAGAGTGGTAAGAGAGAGGGAAAGGTGAGAGAAGAGCAGGGAGCAGCCTGCAGCTGTCTATGTGTTTGTGCTGCAGGGCAGAGAAGAGACGAAGCCTCCTCCAGTCTCGGTGCCTGAGGTGTTCAGTGTCGGAGCTGTGAGCAGTGACAGGCCTGACGTTCTGCCCTCGCTGGGCTCCTCCAGGCCCTCGGTCTATCCCTCCACCACCTCCGTCAACCCCACCATCGTCTTACTCCAGCACAACAGAGGTAAGGGCTGTGCCAGCCTACCCCACCGCCTGCCCCTCACTACCACCCCCAACTACCCCCCTCTCACTACCCTCCTTCCACTACCTCCCCTCACTGCCTGCCCCTCATTGCCTCCCGCCTCCGCCAACCAGCCTTCTCCACTGAGGGGCAACAGGAGATCAGCCCCAGGCATGGCATGTGGGGGAGGGGGGTTGAAAGCGGGGGTTTGTCTGCGTGTGAGACCGGGGGGGGCAGTGGTGGGCGGCATTTGTTTGCATGACTCTGTGACGTTCCAATTGTTTTTTTTCCCAACAGAGCAACAGAAGAAAATCAACAGTGGTACAGACGCTCACATCCTGACCCCCAGCCACCGTGAGTGAGAGCGACTGAGCCCCGGGCGAGAGTGACTGAGCACTAGGTTGGCAATGAAAGTGACTGAGCCCCGGGCTAGAGTGAGAGTGATTGAGTACTGGGTTGGTGGTGAGAGTGACTGATCCCAGGGCTAGAGTGAGAGTGACTGAGCACTGGCAGTGAGAGTGACCGAGTTGCAGACTTATGAATGAGATATTACTTTGAGTGATTTTATGCCGTATGTTTCTGCAGATTCTGCCCCGGATCGATCGACCAGTCACCGAGTGCAGAGTGACGTTCCCCAGGGTAGGGGTTACATTGGGGACAGTGCGGGAGGGATGGAGGCCTGGAGTGTGGACCCCTGCCCCAGCATCCCCCCCCACAGTGTGGGCAGTGCAGTGCGGGTGAGCAGACACCCCCCTTGTTTACGGGGCTCTGTGTATGGTTTGTGGCTGACAATGGGATGGATTCCCTCTCACCGCTGCTATCTCTCTCTCTCCTCCACACAGGGCACCGAGAGGCCGAGAGACTGGTACAGGAACGTCTTCAACCAGATCCACAAAGTCAGCAAAGGTACTAAGGTTGGGAGGGAGGGGGTGGAAGTGAGGGGTTGTGAGGGACAGAGGGAGGGAGTGAGGGGGTGTAAGAGAGGGGATGGAAGGAAGGGAGGGAGGGACGGGTTGTGACCGAGCCGGTGTGGGGGGCAGGAGGAAGTCAGTGTGAGAAGGGGAGGGAGAGAGGGGGTGTGACGGAGAGAGGGAGTATGAGGAGGGGGTTTGTGAGGAAGGAAGGGATGGGGAGAGAATGGGGGTGAGCAATGGATGGCTTCGCTGTTGAGATAAGGAAGCACTTTCTATGATCTTTTGCATGACTGATTACTTCTTTTCACATCTCTTCTCCTCTGTACCTGCTGCCTAGAGTTACCCGAGGATAATCCCTACCATCCCACCTACAGTTTCCCTGAGGTGTCTGATCAGCCACACATCTCCCCAGGTATAAACACCCCCTCCCCAGGTATAACCACCCCCGCTTCCCAGGTATAACCCCCCCTTCCCTCCCCAGGGATAACCCCCCCCCATTCCCCAGGTATAACCCCTCCCTCTCCAGGTATAACCCTTCCCTCCCCGATATAACACCCCCCACTCCAACCCCCACCCAGTATAATTCCCCCTATAATTCCCCCCCGGATATAACGCCCCCCCTCCCCAGATATAACCTCCGCCCTCCCCAGATATAGTCCCCCCCCTCCCCAGATATAGCCCCCCCCCCAGATATAGCCCCCCCCAGATATAGCCCACCCCCCAGAATAGCCCCCTCTCCCCAGATATAGCCCCCCTCTCCCCAGATATACCCCCCTCTCCCCAGATATAACCCTCCCCTCTCCCCAGATATAACCCTCCCCTCTCCCCAGATATAACCCTCCCCTCTCCCCAGATATAACCCTCCCTCGCCAGGTATACTCCCTTCCCCAGGTATAACACCCACAAAAAGAATAACACCCTCCTCCTCGGGAATAACACTTCCTCCTTCTACCCCCCCCCCACCCCCAAGGCCTGTGACTTGAGTGTGATGGGGGAAGGCATTTTGGGGAATCTCACCACTACTTCTCTCTGCTGCAGAGAACCCTTACACACCCACCTACTGCTTCCCTGAGTCAGCACCGAGCCCACACGCTGAAGGTAACACAGGGGCAGCGCGGCGCCATACCATATACCCACTGCTGTGTGCTAACCCGCTTCTGGCATGGCTTTGGCTGCACTGTGCACTGAGCTGCTATTTGCATTGGCCTCGGGTGCTGTACTAATGCATTGCAGAGCTAAGAGCTTCGCTGAGTGATGCTAACAGCATTGAAACTGTGCTCAGTGAGGGAGACGGGACACTGGGCTTGACATTTATTCACGAGCAAACTGAGTTACTCTCAACTCCCTATCATACACTCCCCCTCCCCATGCCCTCTCTCCTGTCTGTCCATATCCCTGGGTCAGTTACAGCATGGATTAGAGACACAGTAAAGCTCCCTCTACACTGTCCGTCCACACTCCCAGGTCAGGGGTAAGAGACACAGTAAAGCTCCCTCTACTCTGTCCGTCCACATTCCCAGGTCAGGGTTAGAGACACAATAAAGCTCCCTCTACACTGTCCGTCCACACTCCCAGGTCAGGGTTAGAGATACAGTAAAGCTCCTTCTACAGTGTTGGTCCAAACTCCCAGGTCAGTGACAGCACAGGTTAGAGAACACTCCCAGGTCATCGATAGCACAGGGTTGTCAGTCCTCCTCTTCAGGTGTTTGAGTTTGCTGTTTCCTGGGTGACTTTTCCTGTCTGCTGTGTTATTCTCTTCTTCTCTCAGTTGCTTCCTTCTGTCTCTCATAGAGCAGGACACTTATACTCCAACTTACATCTTCTCTCATATCGCTGAGCGGCAGCGAGCAGAAGGTACATCTTTTTGTTCGAGACTCCCACTGTTCCCATGATCTATGATTCCCAGTGACCTGTGTTCCCTGTATTGCGTTGCCCTGATCTTGAGGCCTTTATGCAGTGTCCGGTGACGGGAGTCTGTGGATGTCGTAGTGTTGCAAGGCTCGCTTGTTCCCAGTCTGGGGCAGTGTGGAGATGGCTCTGACTGATCAGCACTCCGTGCACACAGACTCTGCCACGCACCTTCTTGTCCTGTCACCATTGGTGAGGCTACAGCTGGAACATATTGGCGAGTTGGGGACTGCATTACAGAAAACCTCTGGCTATCCGGAATTTGGACCTAGCAGAATGAGAATAAACAATGGGACTATATCCACTGGTGGATGATTTGAGGACAAGAGGGATTGATGTGAAGATTATGTAATAATAATAATAATAATAATCCTTGTATTTGATACAGCACATTATCAAGTCTTCGAGACATCTCAAAGCGCTTCACAGAATATACTGTAAAGTAAATTGACTGTATATTTTCGTTTTGAAGCGATTATTACTGCCGGAAAAGCGATCTGCCAATCGACTAACAAACGGGTTCCTACTGACTGCTAGGTAAACAGAGAGTGTGGAGTAAGGAAAGTTTCCCAACATTTTGCCCTGCCCGGAAATCGAACCCGGGTCGTCTCACTTACGAGGCGATGCTCTAACCACTAAGCTACAGGACTCCCAATTATAACACAGAGAGTGAAAAAGGAAATCAGGAAGAATTTTTCCCCTCAGAGGATTGTCAGAGAATGCAGTGAGTAATCAGGGGAGGCTGGTGGTGCAGAGTGGATATGATGTATTTAAAGGGAATTAGATAGAAAGGCCGAGGAGAAGGGACGGAATCTGACCTGAGAATTAGGATTTCTACAGACAGGTTCACTGGAGGAGTGACCACTCACCTCTACACGGTGTATGGTCACCCCAACCCCCAGGGAGTCTGCTCTTTGCAGACAGGACTGTGCTGCTGTGTGTCGTGTTCCTCATGCTACAGACTCAGGTCAAGGGACAGGGGACATCAAAATCCCTTCACCTGCTGACCTCTCCTTGTTGTGTGCTTCCATTGCAGATGATGATTCTGATTCTGGCTTTCCACGGTACTCTCACTCTGACACCGGTAAGCTACTGCCACACGCTGTTACACACTGTTACTGTGGTATACTCTCCATCCAGCACCAGCCAGATCAGTGACAGCACGGGTTAGAGACACAGTAAAGTTCCCTCTACACTGTCCGTCGACACTCCCAGGTCAGCCACAGCATGGGTCAGATAGAGTTGGACCGGACAAGTGTAAGGAAACGTGTGTACAGTGGGAGCCGAGCTGTGTTGAGTGACTGTTGGTGTGATGAGCCTCAACCTTCCCTCCACCCACACAGGGAGAAGCCAGACCTACCTGCCTCGGTCACAGAGTGCAAAGGACGCTGCTGAGAATGAGGTGATGGCGAGACGCTCAGCCACGCTGCCTCTGCCTCCTCGCTCATCCTCGCTGAAGCCTGCGCGCAACAGGTTAGAGACACTGCGGGCCTCAGCACGCACCTCGTGTTTCTGTCTTTATCTTCCCAACTCACAGGCAGCTCAGCTCTGCCCTCCACCCCTCCTGACCCCAACTCACAACTCGGGTCCCAAAACCCCCGACTGTCCAGCACCCTGGGACGTCTTTCCAATGTGACGGGCGCTATACAAGTGTAATTTGTTGTTGTAGGTGGTTGTTCTCTCTGTGCCTGACACAAACAACTCGCACTTATTCCAATTCTCAGCTCGGCTTAGCCACTCATAATCTCGCCTCCGGTCTGGAGGCTGTGGGTTCAAGCCCCACATTGGGGACTTTGAGCTCACAATCCTGGCTGACACGGGGGTGACTGCATTATCAATGTCAGATGAGACGTTAAACAAGGTCCCGTCTGCCAGTTCAGGTGGATGTTAAAGATCGTACAGAACTATTGGAAATGGGAAACGAGTTTCTCCCGGTGTCCTGGGCAACAATCCCCCAAACAAAATCACTGATGAGGGAATGCAGGGTGTGGGGGGAGGTGAGGTGGGGGGATGTGAGTTGTGGGGATGAGGTGGAGGATGTGGGGGGACCGGGGGGGTGGGGGGCGGGACGCATGGGTATGTGGTGGGTGGGGGAGAAGTCTGACTGATGCTCTGTGATGTGGCAGGAGTGAGTGGGACGCTCCGGACAGGAAGGTGGACACACGGCAGTACCGAGCAGAGCCCAGGAGTATCTTTGATTACGAGCCGGGAAACTCGTCCGTCCTGGTCCATGAGAAACTGGTAACAGCACTGGGGGAGGGGGTTGTGTGTGTGTGTGTGGGGGGGGTGGGGGGTGCACTGTGTGTGTGGGGGGGGGGTGTGCGCTGTGTGTGTGAGGCGGGGGTGTTGTGTGTGTGGCGGGGGTGCTGTGTGTGTATGGGGCAGTGGCCATGTGTGGGGAGGTTGCTGTATATTTGTGTCGGGGTGGGGGGGGGGTGGCGGGTTTGGCCGTGACTGTATATAAGGAGGGCTGAAGTTGCTGTCACTGACCTGCGCTGACCCTGTTTCACTGCAGAAGACATCTGAGAATGGAGAGCGGAAGCCAGTGGTGCTCACAGAGAGCGCTCGCACACACAGGGTGAGTGCACCAGGGACTGACTGCACACACTACACCTCCCCACCCTCCCGTAACTCCCCATCTTCCCCTACCTCCCCACCCTCCCCTGTCTCTACACACCGGATTGTGAACCCCCCCCCCCACCACCTCGGTCTCCCAGCCAGGCCCACCGTCGGGGACTCTGAGCTCAGTCTAGGCTGACGCTCCTGTGCAGCTCTGGGGGATGTTACATTGTCGAAGGTGCTGTCCTTCAGGTGAGACGTTAAGCCGAGGCCCAATCTGCAGTGCACGTTAAAGATCCCGCGTCACTTTTCAAAAAGGGACGAGAGTTTTCCTCTCCCGGTGTCCTGGACAAATAAAATTGGTCACTCACTCCATGGATGTTTGAGGGACCAAAAAATAAATTGCTGGGAACTCTCAGCAGGTTAGGCAGCATCAGTGGGTTGAGGAGGGGGTTAGAGGTATGGGACCCTGTGTGTGGGAGGGAGGGAGCTGTGGAAGAGGGAGGTGGGTGCCTCTGTGGGAGGGGGTGTGGGTTCCCCCGGGGAGCCCTACGGGATGGGATGGAGGGGCTCTCACTGTGTGGGGATGGGGGGGGGAGCTCCCCTCTGGGATGAGTATTAACATGTGGGATGTCTGTCGTATCTGTCGCACTTGTGGCTGTTTAAAGGCTTTAGAGCTCCTCAGCAGCACTAGGCAACAGGTTACCTCAGTTCAGAGAGCTCCACACGCACACACACAGTCACTGCACTTTACACTGAATGCTGCGAAGCGCTGTATCAAATGTCAGGTTATTATTGTTCCACTGTGTCTCCTGAATTCCAGGCCACCCACACTGCACGTCTCTGCTCTGTAGCCTTTTCTCAATCTCTCTCTCTCTCTCTCTCCTCCACTTCTCCTCCACTCCCTGTTGTCATTGCCTCTGTAGACTCGGGACGTGAGCCCAGAAGAAATAGATTTAAAGAGTGAAGCTTGGTATAAGTTCTTTACCGAGTTGGAGTTTGGGAAGCCGGTGAGTTTTGACTGCTGTTGTGGTGTTGCCGGCCAGCATCCTGCTTTGAGATCTGACTTCTGTCGGGGTTGTTTTACAGTGTGTTCCTGGCTACAGTGTTTGCCAACAACCGGACGCTTCTCCTATTCGTGTACCCTTTAAAGGGCTGACGCTTGTTACTGAGATGCTTCTCCATGTTCTGAACATCGTATTGCAGGCCCCGGGACATGGGGCACTTTAGTCAGATTGTCCCTGGAAAAAGCTAAACCTGTGGCCACTGGAGCGACAAGGCTGAGAGGGAATGTGATGGAAGGGGTTTAAGGTGGTGAAAGGGGTTTAAGGTGCTGCGGATAGCTTGCCTTTAACTGGGGATTGCGTGAGGAGGGCCCCGGGCTCAGCATCGTTAGCAGAGGAATCGGGAGAAAGGTTAGAGGCGTTCTCTTCAGTCACGGGCTGGTCAGCGATTGGCATTCATTCCCACCAGTGGCTGCTGAGGCCGCAGCAACAGCATGGTTCAAAGGGAACTGGAGAAAGCAACTGAGCAGTGAAATAGGACAGGACGTGGGCAGAGAGAGAGAGAGATGGAGGGAAAGAGTGAGATCGATAAATAGCTTTAGAAAAACACAATGAGCTCACCCTGTGTGTGCTGACATTTGTTTTATGGAGTGAAACTTGTGGATAGTCCTTCATATAACATTGCATCTCACTCACAACAGGCTTAGTGCGAGAGAGGGCAGTTTGTCTGTAGCATTCACACCAGTCTCAGTGCCAGCGAGGGCAGTGTGTGTGTAACACACTCACCCCAGGCTGAGTGCCAGCAAGGCTCGTGGGTGTGTAATTCAGTGTGTGGGCTAGAGTTGCTCCTTCAGTGAAGTGTAAACGCCCCGAGCGATGTGACTTGTCAGTGACATTGACTGTCTTTCTGTATTTTGCCTGCTGGTGTATCAATGTGACATACACTGCCTGTAAACCCACCCCCCTAACCTCCCCCCCACCGCCCGAGACCTGTGAACTGCAATGAAGCTGATGACCGCTCCCCTGTGTTTATTCTGAGGTTGCCGTGAGCATTAGCTGTGAACAGTGCGTCCTGTCCGTCGTGTGAGCTAGCACAGCTCTTAGTGCAACAGTGCATGCTTACCTTCACGCCCTGCACCATCTCTGCCCTCTCCTTGTCCGTTTCTGTTGTGAACAGACTCCTCATCTCCCAAGTGCCGGCAGCTGTGACACCAGGAGTGTGTGAGGGCAGGGAGAACGGGGACCGTGACAGAGCCAGATCCTGAGTTAAGCTTTTCGAGGGGGAAATGTCTGCAAAGGGGAATATCGAAAAGGCGGTGTAGAGCGTAGGTGAGGGAGAAGGCAGGACAACGGGAGTGAACGGAGAGTCTAACCTGTCTGTTGTGCAACAGTGTGTCCTGTCTGTCGTGTTACAGTCCACAATAGTGCAGAGAGAACCAGCAACATGCTCGGTGGGCTGAATGGCTCCCCTCTGCTGTCGGGCTGTGTCGCTCTCGGACAGCATAGGACAAGAAGTTATTTTAGAAGATGCTTTATGGAACAGATTTGTTTTCCGTCACCTCTGGGGATCACAGTCTGTTTTTATGTTTTTATCCTGTAGATGTGCTCTGTTTCTACCAGCTGTTTTTTTTTCTTTCCCCCCCCCCCTCCCCCCCCTGCTGATCTCCACCTGATTGATCTCCTCTTCCTGTCTTCATTTCCTTCTCTAATCATCATCAGCCTCCAAAAAAGATCTGGGATTATACGCCTGGAGAATGTTCTATCCTCTCTCTAGAGGACAGGAAGGTAATGCATTCTCTGCCTCTCTCTACATGCTCTGCTCTGCTCCATCTCCTGATTTTCAATGCCGCATTTGTCTCGAGATTATAAAATACTAAGCAAGATTCACTCTAATCAGTCGGGTGTCTGACGCACACGGAAACGCATCATAATGATCAGCCGGATGTCGGACACACATGAAAACCTATCACCATGATAAGCTGGGTGTCTGACACACGCGGAAACCCATCACCGTGCTTAGGAGTTTTCAGACTTGAAAGTTGCATATATTATGAAAATTTCCATGTCTGGAATGGAATGCGCACTCTCTCCCTGGAGGGACACATCCCTCTTACCTAATTCCGGAGTCTCTTAGGCGCAGGTTGGTAAGAGCCAAGGCTTGGGGACCCCAGAGTCTAAATTGGGGTAACTGCTGGAGTCTGACCAGCTAAAACTACGTAGCTTGCCATTGATATTGCTGTCTGGCAAGCTTTCCCACTGCTTGTCCAGTTGGGACCACTCTACCCATTAGGGCTTTGACTTGTAGGGTTAACAGGAGCTGAGTAGGAAAAATCCCTACCCCCCCCCAGTGACTGGTCTGCCCTTCCAAGTCCTGCTGTTATGAGCAGTGTCCTGGAATACTACAGACCCTCTTGGCTCAGGAACCAGACTAGAGACTGGCACAGAGGTTGGGCTCTAGTCTGACATTCTAAGCCCAGCTTAGCTCCTAGGACACCCTGCCTTCCGTACCTAACCCCCCCCCCCCCCCCCCCTCCGGAGGATCGTCACTAATAGGTTAATCTGATGATAGCAAACAGAAATAAGTAACCTGGCAGCAATGCTACAAATAGGACAAGGCAGCAGATCAAGAGGTCGCAGAGTCAGGGAGCGAACCGAGTAGACACCTCTGTGCAGGGCTGTGTATCAGCACAAACAGCACGAGCTGCATCTCACTGTAACCTCGCCATCCCACTCTGTGAAGTATCCCAGTGCAGCATTAACCCTAACCCTTCCTCTCAGCACTGCATGCAGCCCCCCCCCACCATCCGCTCCAGCATTGCTTCCGCACAGTACAGCAATCAGCACTGCACCGGGCACTCCCTGGAGTCATCCATGCAGCAATCCTCACAGTACCAATGAGCATTATTGCTTGCAGCCCACCGCACCATGTTTTCCATGCAGCATGCCGCGCAGTGTTTCATGCAGCTCTCCCCCAGCACTGCATGCACCAGCCGCTGCTACTGCATGCATCGTTGTTGAGTGTTACTGGGTGTGAGGCTGTCACCTGACTGTCTTCTCATAGCTCGGGAATGGGTGAAGAGGGGCCAGGCTCAGCATTGTTTAGCAGAGGAATCGGGGGAGAGGTTAGAGGCAGTCTGTGGTTGACTGGTTGGAGCACTCGCCTCGCAAGAAAGAGGACCCAGGTTCGATTCCTAGGCAGGGCGAACCCTTAGGCAAGTTTCCTTACTCCACACCCCTCTGTTTACTTAGCAGTAAGTAGGAACCCAGATGTTAGCTGATTGGTGGATCGCTTTTCCAGGGGTAATTATCACTTCAAAACATTTTATTTAAAAAAAATAATAATTTGGTCACTTCAATCCACGATTGTTTGTGGGACGCTGCTGTGGGCAATTGGCTGCCACATTTTAATAATAATCCTTGCATTTGATATAGCGCTTTTCACGTCGGGAGGACGTCCCAAAGCGCTTCACAGAACACACTGTAAAGTGAATTGACTGTATATTTGTGGGCGAACGCGGCAGCCAATTGCGCATATAGTCAATTCACTTTACAGGATATTCTGTGAAGCGCTTTGAGGCGCCTCAACGATGTATAAAGGCGCTATAGCAAATGCAAGGATGATGATGATTATTAATCTCTTCACTCACAGACTGGTCAGCATTTGGCATTCATTCGCACTAGTGGCTGCTGAGGCCATGGCAATAGAATGGTTCAAAGGGAACAGGATTAGGTATCAGCCTAGCTCAGTGGTAGCGCTCTTGCCTCCCGAGTACCAAGGTTCCAGCCCCACGTTGATGACTCTGAGCTCGCAGTCTAGGCTGACATTCCAGTGCAGAACTGGGAGGAGCACTGCATTGACAGAGGAGTCGGGCTTTGGAGGAAACATTAAACCAAGGCCCCTCATCTGTCTGTTCAGGTGGACGTTAAAGCACTGTTGGAAAAGAGAAGGGAGTTTCTCCTGGCGTTCATCAGTCATTCACATGGCTGTTTGTGGGATGTTGCTGTGTGCAAATTGGCTGCCGCGTTCGCCTACAAAACACACAGTCACTACACTTTACAGTATCTCCAGTGAAGCCTCTCGACATGAAAGGTGCTGTATCGCATCAAAGGTTCATTATTATAAACATCTGAAGATTAAAAGCATTTGTGTAACGAAGGATGACTGAGAGAAAGGGAGGCAGACATGATGGGGTCGAGTGGTGTCTATCTGTGCAGAAACTTCCTGTTATTACTCAACTTCTGCCCATTCCCCTTATCATTTCTCTCCTGATCGCACTGTCAGCCCTTTCCTTTCCCTGGACAACAGTGCAAAGGTATTCGTGAGAGACGCTGCCGGTAAATGTGTGAGCAGGTGGTTCGTGGCTGAGTATCAGTGTGTATTTACACACACGATATACCTTGCTGGCAGGTGTGTGTGTGTGATGTTTGCACCGGTGCAGCAGTGTGTGTGGCAGCTTTGAGAGCTCTCATTAAATTCCTGATGTGCTGCCCTGGGCTGTGGTTTGCATGGGTCCCGGCAGACGTGCCTCTCTCTCTCTCCAATCTTTCTCCTGTTCTCTCCCTTTCCGCACAGGACCAGCTCGACAACGACCTGTCCCACTACCAGGCTGAGTTAGACACAGACTTAGAAAACCTGGAGTTGCTTTTTAAAGCTAGGAGTCTCGGCAAGGTATTCCCTGAGTGCACACGCTCCTTCGCTGCATGTAATGCTCCTTCACTGCATTTAGCCCCATTTACTGCACAGCACGGGCCCTGCGGTCGCTGGTCCCCTTCCACCACGTGCATTGCTCTATTCATATCGTGCTCCATCCCATGTGGTATTCAGTGCCCTCCTCGCTGCCTTCTTGTCCATTTTGCTCCACTCGGTCGGTGGTGGTGGGGTGGAGGAGGGAAGAGACAGTTACTGCACGATCCTCGCCGCATGCAGACACACGTCACCCCCATGCACTGGTCCTCCGACGTGCCGGTGCCCCGCTGCACGGGTGCGTCAGCTCGCACCCCCTCGGCCGCTGCTGCATGGCGGGACTGCACTGACTGCACTTCTCGTTTTTGCTGCGCCGTTGCCGGCACGTCCCGTCCTCTCGCTGCGTGGTTGCGAGCGCTCCTCGTTCGCCGGCCGCATGCACTGGTGCTCCGCCGTGCCGTTGCATGCATTGGACCCCCCCCCCCCCTCGCTCTCTGCAAGCTCAAGAGAAGCCTTTTGGTCGGTTTCTGTGTGTGGAAGGTTTAAGTGAGAGCCTGCGTTATCAGTATTTCTGAGTGCCTGACCCCCCCCCACCTCCCCTACCCTCCCCTCCAGATGTCCCCTCCCCTCCAGATGTGTGCTGAGTCCCATTTCAGCCCAGATCAAACTGACCAAAGCCAGGCTTCCCAGGGGAAGGAAGGGGGGGAGGGGAGGTGGGGGGTTGGGGAGTGCTGCCTTCTCTCCCCCTTCGCTCTCTCTCTCCCGTTTCCTGTTGTTGTGCTTTGCTGTGGGCCCGGCTCCGGCTCCAGCTCCAGCAGCGAAAGGCGGACCAGAGAGACGAGAGAGGCACCATGGAGTTACAGCTGGTAACTACTGACCATCGCTAACCTCCTCCCCAGAGCGGGTCTCCAGCCCCCCTCCCCCGCCCCACTCCTCCCCCCCCTCCCCAGCCCTCACCACAGGGCTTTTCCAGGGACTAACTGTGTGTTCCTCACTCACTAACTAACTTGCGGGGTTTCAAGTGACTGCTGATGGATTCCAAGGATATTCACAGACGCACAAATGTACCCCCCACATCCACACACACATATACACCCCCCCCCCACATATACACTCCCCCACACCCACACACACACATATATATACACCCCCCCACATATACACTCCCCCACACCCCACATATACACCCCCCCCACATATACACTCCCCCACACCCCACATATACACTCCCCCACCCCACACACACACACATATATACACCCCCCCACATATACACTCTTCCCCCCCACACACACATATGTACACCCCCCACATATATACTCCCCCACCCCACACACACATATGTACACCCCCCACATATACACTTCCCCCCCCCCCACACACACACATATATACACACCCTACATATACACTACCCCCCCCCCCCCACACACACACATATATACACACCCCACATATACACCTACACGTATATATACATCCCCACACACATATACAGCCCTCCCCCCTCCCCATACACACAGTACATAAACACCCCACATATACATCCCACACACACACACACACACTCCGCTTAAAATGCGCTTTGCAGTATCAGTCCGACAGCGCAGGGCAGGGAGTCGGGCTTTACCTTCACAGCCCCCCCCCCCCCCCAAATCCCACCCCGTACCCCCTCCCCAGCCCCCAGGTTACTATCTGGAGCTCGTCTTCATCTCACCATCTCTCTGTCTTTTGACTCTGTTTTTCCATCACCATTCTCTCCATCTCTCACTATCTCCATCATCTCTCTGACCTCTCCATGTCACCGTCTGACATCGCCTCACCATTTGCGTCTCTCTCTCTCTCTCTCTTTCCATCACAGGTAATCTCCTAATCGCTCCATTTCATCGTCTTTCAATCTCTCTGTTTCCATCTCGTCGTTATCTCTCTTGTGTCTCTCTTTCCCTCTGTGCCTCTTATCTGTGCATGTGTCTTTCTCTCTTCATCTCTCTCTGTCTTCACGTTTCTCTCTCGCTTCGTGGCAATGCTCCAGACAAACAAGGCTTTCCTTTTGCAGTGTTAACAACAGCTGAGTGGCAGGACTCCCTGCCCCCAGTGACTGGTCTGTCCTGCCAATGAGGGCTGTACTGTCATCAGCAGTGCCCTGGAATACTGCAGCCCTTCCTGGCTCAAGAACCAGACTAGAGACTTCCAGAGAGGGTGGGCTTGATTCCCACATTTCATGGCTGGACAGAAATACCTTGAAGTTAGCTCCAGCGAGACCTGTCTACCTCTCCCCAAGGAGCTTCCAATAGTATAACAGTGAGAAGGTTGTCGGGGAAGATATCAAAACCGTGAAACGGTTTGGAAAAGAGAATGAACAGGAGATATAGCAAATGTAGTAAATGACAACTTCCTGGAGGATTTTTTTTCCCATTAAGGAAATGCGCCCCAAAAGATAGCAACTATTGTTTGAGCTCCCGGACTTTGACGTAAGTGAGACTGAGAGACTTGATAGACTGGGCTGAAAACCATCAAATCCACCAAATTCGATGAAGTGTACCCAAGGATACTTAAAGACACTAGACAGGAGATCTGTGTATTGCAGAGCAGGTAATGTGGCGGAGGGGAAGAAAAGTGGTTTTGGTCAGGGTCCAAAGAGTGAGAAAGGAAGACAAGCTGAGGATTGAACCAAATGCCAAAGTCACACACTGACTCGAGAGAAAAACAGTGAGGAAGTCAGAGCTGATAATGAGGAGATGCTAATAGGAGCCAAAGAGGATGGCTTCTGTCTTGTCCATATTCAGATGGAAGTTATTGAGACTCATCTAGGAGTGTCTGACAGGCAAGCGGACAGAACATCAGCGCACTTGGAATACAGAGTAGAAGTGGAAGAGTAGATTTGGGTGTCCGCGTACATGTGGAAGCTAACCCCACTTGTCTGGATGATGTGGTCAAGAGGGAGCGTGTGAATGAGGAAAAGGAGAACAGAGCCCAGGGGTACTGCTCAGGTGACGTGAGGGTGGGAGCAGAAGGTTTTGGAGACAAAGTGGAAGTGATGTGTCAGGTAGGATTGGAACCAGGAGAGTGTGATGTGGATGAGGGAGGAGAGGCAAATGAGCAGGAATGAATGGTCAACATTGTTGAAAGCAACAGAGAGATCAAGGTGCAGAGGGAACTTTTGTCACAGAGAGAATTTCATTTGGCACCTTCACAAGCGCAGTTTCAGTGGTGTGAGCTGGGTGGAAACGGAACTGGAGGGGCTCGAGCAGGCAGTGGAGGGAGCGAAGCTGAGTACAATAGGACCTTGGATAGGAATTGTAAGTTGAAGGTGGTTCTGTAGTTGAAGAGTATTGAGGGATGAAGGGTAGCTAGCGCAGGCCTCCGAGACGTTATGCTGCATGAGCTCCAAGATGCTATCCTGTGTGAAGGACATGATATAAATGCAAGTTGTTTTAGGTGTATGTAGATTTCCAAAAGAAATTTGACTAAGCACCACATGAAAGACTCCTTCAAAACTGTGGTCGCTGGGTCAGCCTGACTCAGTGTGTGTCAGCTTGGCTCAGTGGTAGCGCTCTCGCCACTGAGTCAGAAGGTTGTGAGTTCAAGCTCCACATCGGGATCTGGGATCACATAGTCTAAGCTGACCCTCCAATGCAGCGCTGCGGGTGTTCTGTATTGTCGGAGATGCTGTGCTTCGGATGAAATGTTAAACCAAGGTCCCATCTGCCTGTTCAGGTGGATGTGAAAGATCCCATGGCGCTATTCGAAAAGACAAGGGAGTTTTTCCCAGTATCTCCCCAGATAAAATTGGTCACTCAAACCACGACTGTTTATGGGATTGACATTGTTATGTGCAACTGGCTGCCACATTTTGCCCACAAAATACACAGTTGATCCACTTGACACTATATCTTGTGAAGCCCTTTGAGATGTCTCGATGTCTTGCATATATCAAATGCAAGGATTATTTTTATTGTTATTATCAAGGGCAAGACATGAACTCGGATTTAGAATTGGCTGAAGGGAAGGAAGCAGAGGGTGTTTGTTAGGGGAGCCAGGTTACAATGGGGGAGATATTAAGCGGGTACCACAGGGATCTAACTTGGGTTCCTCCTGTTATTCGTGTATATTAATGACCTGGATTCACAGATCCAGTGTAAGGTAGTTACATTTGCACATGACAACAAGTTGAAATCAGACGAGGCAGCAAAGGTTTGACATGTAGGAAATAAGAATAGGAAACACATGTACTCCATGGTGTGATAGAATATGGCGAGAGAGAAGATGAGAGAGATCTACAGGTGTTAGTTGACTCTTTGCTCACTATGTCTTACCGTGTGAGGCAGCAATAAACAAGGCAAACAGTAGGCTGGGCTAGATTGATAAATCAGTTGAGTTTAGATCCCAGGACTGTACAGTGCTCTGGTCAGGCCTCATCTTGAATACTGCAAACAGCGCTGGTCACTGTGACATACGGGGCTGCCCAGGTCCTAGAGACGATGCAGAGGAGAGCAACGAGAATGATCCCCAGTGTTAGAGGAATGAGCCGTGAGCAACGATTAGACAAGCTTGGGCTCTTCAGTCTGGAGAGATGAAACAGTAAACCCAGATCATTAGTTTAGGATGGAATAAGACATTAGAACAAGAAGACCAGGTTCAAGGTGTATAGGACAATTTCAGGATGGACACCAGGAAGTATTTCTTTAACCAAAGAGTAATTCAGCATCAACTTGCGTTCATATAGAGCCCTTTACCCGGGGTAGATTCTCGGAGTGCTTAATGACTGAAGGATGGTTGAGGCCAGAGCACAGAACTAATTTATGAAACACTTTGGTGATTTAATGGGAAGACATTCGGGTGAGGATTCTGGATGAGATCAGATGGGCCAAAGGATTTTATTCACCCAAACTTCTTGTGATTACTTGTGTGGGGTGTGTGTGTGTCTCTCTCTCTCTCTCGTTCCTCTCTCCTTTCTATTGTCTCTCTCTTGTCTCTTGTATGTATATCTCTCTCTAGTGTGTGTGTATATCTCTCTCTGGTGTCTATCTCACTGGTGTGTGTCTCTCTCTGGTGTGTGCCTCTGTCTGTCTGTCTGTCTGTCGATCTCTGTCTCTCTCCAGTGTGTATCTCTCTCTCTGGTGTGTGTGTGGTGTGTGTCTTTCTGCCTCGCAACTGTCTGTCTCTCCCTTGTCTCTTGTCTCTCTCAGTCTATTTCTTTCTCTCTCTGAATAATGATTTCAGGTTTCTCAATGACCCCTTTGTTTTTTTTCCAGAGTGGAGCATCAAATTCTCACTTGGAAATTTCTCCTGAGCATCCGACACAGTAAGTACGGTCTGGCGCACAGAGTGCAGCTCAGAGTAGAGCAGGCGTAGACAATGCGGGTCTCCCCCAGCGCTGCGTTGGAGTGTCAGCCGGGACCGTGAGCTCAGAGTCCTGACGTGGGGCGTGAACCACAGCCTCCTGACCCAGGGTTGAGCCAGGCTGAGACTGGAGGGTAGTGGGTGATGAACAACAACAACAACAACAACAAGATTCCACTTATAAAGCGCTGAATTGGTAACAAGGAATCATATAGCCAGGATTAAAAGGGGAGTCCTCCCCCACATCCCATTGCCCTCTTCCCCACCTCCTTTACCACCACCCCGCCCCCCGCCCAGACATCCTCCTCTCTGTGACGACATTCCGGACGGATGCTGATAGCATCGTTGGGAAGCGGGTGTGGTGGGTCCCTGGGGAATGTCATACTGTACATTCCCCTCCATCTCCCTACCCCCCACCCGCTCTGCCCCCTCCCCACAGCACTGCTCCAAGGCTTGTTCCTCCCCAGGGAGGAACATTTAGCCTGTACACTCCCAGCTAACGCCCTGAACTGGCCTCCTGTGCGGTCTCTCACACTGGGCACCAGGGCCATAATCTTGTCTTAAAGGATCCATGCGCAGGGTGTGGGGCCCACAGCCTCTCAAAGGGCTCTGGACCCCTCCCGTGCTCAGTGTGAGTGGTGGCTCTGCGGACCCTCGCTGCTGGGGGCAGCACAGTGCAGCCCACCAGCTCCAGTGCAGTCCAGCATGTTGAGGGTATTGTATACTGTGGTGCATTACAGTGCCATAACTTATAATATAGTTAGCCCGCAGACAGCTCCACACAACAGCTGGCCATCCATCACATACAGTGTATCACCTCCGCTGTGGGGGTGGGGGGGGATGGGGAAAGGGGGTTGCTGGGGTGGGGGGTGGCTGGTGCCCACTGAGGAGGAGGGGCTGCTGCCAGCTGAGGGAGTGGTCAGTGCCTGCTGGACGAGGCTCTGAACACGACAGGAGTGAGTTGGGGCGGGGGGGGGGGGGGGAGATTGAGATCTGCAGTTCGTTCAGTGAATGGCTGCATCTGCAAATCAGATCAGTAAATGTTGAGTCAGCCGGGTTCACACAGGGAGCTCGGCTGCCAAACACCAGTGACTCACACAACCTCCCGCGTGAACCTGCTCTACAAATGTCACAGTGACTGGGAACAATGCCGTGCTGTGTCAGTCGGTGCCTGTTTGTCCCGTGCCCCAGTGCAGAGCTCTCCCTCACATTCTCCGTTGACTTGCAGCTCGGGGTTCCCAGCCTCCCAGTTTGCCGAACGTCCACAGTCTGAGCCCGACAGCCTGGACAGTGACAGACGCATCTACAAAACTGTCCTTGAGGGAGGAGACATTCCCTTCCAGGGCCTGAGGGGGCTCATCAAGAGGAACTCCAGCTCCTCCTCAACTAAAGGTGAGTAGTAACTAGTGCTTAACCCCTGCACAGCTAATCGACAGCTAACCAAACCCAGCTCCCACTCCCACAGTCAAACACGCAACCGCACACCACCATTGAAATTAGGGTCCAGTGAATCTCCTCAAAAAAATTGTCAATTCACTTCACAGTATATTCTCTGAAGAGCTTTAAGACGTCTCAAAGACGTAATAAGGCGCCACGTGAAATGCAGGGATTTTTTATTATTATTATCTCATTGCTCGTCGAAGGTAGCAAACTAAAACTCACTTCCAGGTCAGTGACAGCACGGGTTAGCGACACAGGAAAGCTCCCTCTACAATGTCCGTCCACACTCCCAGGTCAGGGATAGAGACAGAGGAAAACTCCTTCCGCACTGTCCGTCCACACTCCCAGCTCAGTGACACGTTCACGCCTAGTGCAGCTCCCGGCGTGTAAGCTCTGTGCATTTAACCTATGAGTGTGTAGTTTGAC
Organism: Callorhinchus milii; assembly: GCF_018977255.1. NCBI lineage: Eukaryota > Metazoa > Chordata > Chondrichthyes > Chimaeriformes > Callorhinchidae > Callorhinchus > Callorhinchus milii. The sequence goes on from NW_024704748.1 coordinate 5,364,006, forward strand.
GCGTGATTGCCTGGTGACCTGTGTTAACTGTTGTCTGTCCTGCCCGCATGCCGGCCAGTGGATTATAAAGGTGGGAATGGTGTTGTGCTGTCAACTTCTGCCTTTGCTAGCCCCGTGCCTGGCTCTCGAGTCTCTCTGCGTAACAGACTGAGTGCTGGCAGAGGCCGCCCCCCCCTGCTGCTGCCCTCCCGATTCACACTGCTGCAGCCTCACCCCGTGCCATGTCATCAGCACACCCGCAGCTGGGAGGACCTGCTGGGCACAGGGAGTGCCCTGGGAGGCGAGAGGGGTCATGTTGCCAAGGGCTGCAGCACAGAAACCCTGCTGGTCAGAGAGGTGGGGGCAAGGCTGTGTGGAGCTGGTCTCTGGGCCCCCTCAGGGATCGACAGGGACTGGTTCACCCCTGATCTTGACCGTGCCCAGCCCCTGTGGGACGGGACCCCTCGCTCGGGAGCCTGGAGGGGCAATGGAGGCGAGAGGCAGGAGGGGCCGCGGCGTCTGGTGTCAGCCCGGGTCAGTGCCTTCGAGCAGATTATCCAGAGAACCCGCTCACTGCCATCTCTGGCTGTGCTCTCCACCCCCACACCATCTCTCTGCTCCGCCCGCTCCACCCAGTCTCTGCTAGACCTGCTGGACCCCCCACTCCCCCCTCAGCCTGACCTCCCTCGCCCTCCCCACCCGCTCCTACCCCACCCTGACCCCCTGCTCCTCCCCCACCCTGACTCCCCGCTCCCCCCCCACCCTGACTCTCCGCTCCCCCCCACCCTGACTCTCCGCTCCCCCACCACCCTGACTCCCCGCTTCCCCCCCACCCTGACCCCCCGCTCCCCCCCCACCCTGACCCCCTGCTCCCCCCCCACCCTGACCCCCCGCTCCCCCCCACCCTGACCCCCCGCTCCCCCCCCACCCTGATCCCCCGCTCCCCCCCACCCTGACTCCCCGCTCCCCCTCCACCCTGACCCCTCGCTCTCCCTCCACCCTGACCCCTCGCTCCCCCCCCACCCTGACTCCTCGCTCCCCCTCCACCCTGACCCCCCGCTCTCCCTCCACCCTGACCCCCCGCTCTCCCTCCACCCTGACCCCCCGCTCCCCACCCACCCTGACCCCCCGCTCCCTCCCCACCCTGACCCCCGCTCCCCCCCCACCCTGACTCCACGCTCACACCCCACCCTGACCCCACGCTCACCCCTCACCCTGACACTCCCCAGCCTCACCCCCCGATCCCCTCCCTCTCTGACCGCACAGCCACACCCCACCCTCCGCTCACCCCCCACCCTAACCCAGCACTTACCCCCCCACTCCCCCCCCACCTTGACCCCATGTTCCCCCCTACCCTGAAATCCCGCTTAACCCCCACCCTGACCCCTCGCTTACCACACCACTCCCCCCCCATCCTGACCTCCCGCTCCCCCACCACACTGACCTCCTGCTCCCCTCCCACCCTGACTCCACACTTAGCCCCCACAGCAGTGCTGTCTGGTGCCCTCAACTGGTCCCCACCCGCAGACCCCATGGGCAGACCCCCACCTCCCTCCTCAGAAATCTCTACCTGCTGTGTCCGCTGCCCTTCAGACTCCAACCCCTCTCTCGGAGCCGCAGACACCCCCTCCTCACAGACACCCACAGACACCCCCTCCCTCTCACAGACCCCCACAGACATCCCCTCCCTCTCACAGACACCCACAGACACCCCCTCCCACTCACAGGTATCCACAGTGACCCGCTCCCTCTCACAGACACTCACAGTGACCTCCTTCCTCTCACACACCCCCATAGTGACTCCCTCCTTCCTCTAACACTCTCCCACAATGACCCCCTCCCTCTCATACACCCCCACAGTGGCCCCCTCCCTCTCATACACCCCCACAGTGGTCCCCTCCCTCTCATACACCCCCACAGTGGCCCCCTCCCTCTCATACATCCTCACAGTGACCCTCTCACACACCCAGACAGACAGCCCCTCCCTCTCACAGACCCCCACAGTTTAAGGGTCTCTGCTCCCCCTGGGGTGCCCAGCAGGACAGCCTCGTTCCACATCACGGGAAAGCTCCACTCGGCTCTGAGGGAATCGCAGCAGGACATCGGGAATACCACCGATGGGCTCAGTAATGGGAAGCTCGGGCCAGCCATGTGTGAGGGCGAGAACCCCCACGCCATCACCGTGACACAGCGATGGGCACGGACTGGGGCTGCGGCTACAGGTTATCTGCAGACCTCTCGCTGTGCGTGTGTGTGTGTTGTGTGCTCTCGCTGCTCCTCGTTACTGTATCCAACGACCGTCCGCTCTCACCCTCTCCTCTTCACGCCTCCCCTCTCCTGGCCTGTCTGCCTGGTGTCTTCCCACCCAGCACAGCCCAGGCTGTGGGTGAGTCCGAGCACACAGCCAGAGCAGGCAAATGTGATGCTCGTGCGTTCATCACATGTACGTGTGTGTGTGTGTGTACGTGCCGTGTTTCAGCGGGTTCAGTGTCCTATGTTAGCGATAGGGGGGCAACTCCGCTCCTACTGAGTTGTGCTACCAGCAAGCAAATAACACACTGAGTGATGGCATCACTGGTTGGGGGGGGTGTTGGCCTGGCTGTATTTTGCGGGCCCAGCACTTGCCTTCTGAACTTTGATCCAAGGAGTGTAATGGCTCTGTCCTCGGGGTGTGTGGTGTCTGTGCCCACCCTGGCGAGCTCCCTGACTGACTGGCCTGTCTTGTGTTGGAGTAGATCCGGAGTCTCCACGCTTCACGACGCCAACGGATCACATGGAGATGCCAATGGAGATCTCCCGCCACCGTCACCAGGACAAAGAGGTGAGTGTGGCTCCGCGCTGACACCACAGCCCCCCCACACACACACAAACCCCCACAGACCCTCCTCTCCCCCCCCCCCCCCCCAGCTCAGGTAATGCAACTCGCATCTCAGTCTGGAAGTTGCGGGGACTCTGAAGGGGGATTGTGGTGGGGGTAGGGGAGAGATTGTGGTGGGGGTAGGGGGTATTGTGGTGGGGGTAGGGGAGGGATTGTGGTGGGGGCAGGGGAGGCATTGCGATGGGGGCAGAGGAGAGATTGTGATGGGGGCAGAGGAGGGATTGCGATGGGGCAGAGGAGGGATTGTGATGGAGTCGTGGGGGAATTATGGTGGGGGCAGTGGAGGGATGGTGGTGGGGATTGTGATGGGGGCAGAGGAGGGATTGTGATGGGGTCGTGGGGGGATTATGGTGGGGGCAGGGGAGGGATTGTGATGGGGTCGTGGGGGGATTATGGTGGGGGCAGGGGAGGGATTGTGATGGGGTCGTGGGGGGATTATGGTGGGGGCGGGACGATATTGGGGTGGGGGAATTATAGTCGGCCGGTGCTGACTCTGTCTCTGTTTGCCGGCTGGCTGGCTGGCGGGCGATTGGCAGCGATTGCTGGAGGAGCAGAGGCGGGTGAGGCGGGAGCAGGAGGAGGCTGACATTGTGTCAAGGCGGCACACGGGCACCGTGCCCACACATCACCAGTTCATCACCAACGCACGCTTCGGAGACCTGCTGAACGTGGAGGAGCCGGGACGCAGGAGCTCGGGCGCTGAGGTGGGCTTACTCTCTACCAGGGCAATGGCGGGGGTTGAGGGGGGGGTTCGAGGATGGGGGAATAGGGAGGCTACAATGGTTCAGGCTTTTGGGCAACGTTTTGTTAAGCCGCCACCATTGGTCAGGGTGATGTGTTGTGGAGACAGGTGGTCAGAGGTCGTGTGGTGCAACCGTGCTCCAGGGTTCAGTTTGTGTCCATGTTGTGTACACGCCGTGTCTGTGCTACAACAACAACTTGGATTTATATAGCGCCCTCCACACCGGACGGCGTCGCAGAGCGCTCAGAGCCCTGCTGTGTACATGCCGTGTCTGTGCTGTGTACATGCTGTGTCTGTGCCGTGCGCACGCCATGTCTGTGCCGTGCGCACGCCGTGTCTGTGCCGTGCGCACGCCGTGTCTGTGCCGTGCGCACGCCGTGTCTGTGCCGTGCGCACGCCGTGTCTGTGCCGTGCGCACGCCGTGTCTGTGCCGTGCGCACGCCGTGTCTGTGCCGTGCGCACGCCGTGTACGTGCTGTGTGCACGCCGTGTACGTGCTGTGTACATGCCATGTACATTTTGTGTCTGCGCTGTGTACATGCTGTGTCCTTGACTCTAACCTACTGTTGTTCACAGATGATTGTATCCAGAGCCAAATTTGATTTCAAGCCGCAGTCACTGAAGTAAGTGTCAACTCAGCGCTGTGGGTGGGGGGGTGGCAGTGATGTGTGTGTACTGTCCGGCGGAGGGAACAGCGTGTATCTGTGGTATTCTGTTTGTTGCGGGGGTATCAATACTGTTACTGTGGTCCCCTGTGCCCTGGGCCGGGGGGGTTTGTGCTGGGCTGTGTGGTGGGTGGTGGTGGCATGTGCTGTGGGTGGAGGGGGTCTGTGCTGTGCGGGTGAGTGGGCACTAACGCTGTTGCCTACAGGGAGCTGCCTTTCCTGAAGGGCGACGTGGTTTACATCTCACGGCAGATCGACCAGAACTGGTACGAGGGCGAGCACCATGGCCGTGTGGGCATCTTCCCCAGGGCTTACGTAGAGGTGAGGAGCCATCCCTTCATATATTAACGCACACAGCCCCCCCAGACACAGACAGCCCCCCCAACACACACACACACAGCCCCCTCCCACACACACACAGCTTCCCTCACACACACAGCCCTCCTCTCACACACACACACCTCACACTCACACACACACACGCACAGCCTCCCCCCCCCCCCCCACACACACACACACAAAGCGCCCCCCCTTTTAAACACGCACACACACACACACACACACACACACAGAGCTCACTCAGCTCTCTCTCTCCAGCTCCTTCCTCCAACTGAGAAGCCACAGCCCCTGCAGTCAGCACCCCTCCAGCTGTTGGAGTATGGAGAGGCCATCGCTCGCTTCACTTTCACTGGAGACACACCCGTGGAAATGTCCTTCAGGAAGGTGAGCAGCCAAACCCCACCCCACACTCCCAGGTCAGCCACAGGCACAGGTTAGAGACACCATAAAGCTCCCCGGACACTGTCCATCCACACTCTGTTTTGGTCGTGATTATGGATTAAAACCAGACAGAGAGTTCCACACGTGTATGCCACATGAAAATGTCCCTGTATCTGGAATGGACTGCTCACTCTTGTGCCACTTGAGTATCTTAAACCCCTTCGATCACATCCCCTCTCCTCGGCAGCAGTGGCAGAGCTCCAGTCGGTGTGTGGGGGAGCGCATGTGATTGTATCTGATGGGATGTTATTACAGTTTTTGTCAGGTCGTGAATGAGACGGTGACATTTTGGTGCTACCGATGTTCAGGTGTTCTCTCGTCGTGGTTTGAGTTTCGTGTCGAGGCCTCTGAGGTCACAGTGTCCTGGCCAACAATCCCCCAGATAAAATCAGTCACCTCATGTTTGACGCTGCTGGGCGCAAACTGACGGCTGCTTTCGCCAGTCACTACACTTTACAGTAAATCCTGCGAACTGTTCTGAGACATTTCAGTGCTGTATCCGAGGTGTTATATCAAATGCAGAGCTTGTTATAATGGAGCTGTTTGATGACCTGTTGTGCTGTGTTAGGGGGAGCGTATCAGCCTGATCAGGAGAGTGGATGAAAACTGGTTTGAGGGAAAAGTCTCGGGCACCACTCGCCAGGGAATCTTCCCCGTCACCTACGTGGAGATCATCCGCAGACCCCGGGTCAAACACGCGGAGGAATATCTCGAGAGTCCCAGACTGCCCACTTCAAACCGCAGCTCCACTGGCTCCCCTCAGGTAACCTCCTTCCTCAGGTAACCTCCTCCCTCTGCCCTCAGGAAACCTCTCCCTCAGATAACCCCCGCCCCAGGTAACCTCTTTGCCCTTAGGTAACTTCCTCCCTCTGCTCTCAGGTAATCCCCCCTCCTCTCAGGTAACCTCCCTCCTCAGGTAACCTCCCTCCTCAGGTAACCTCCCTCCTCAGGTAACCTCCCTCCTCAGGTAACCTCCCTTCTCAGGTAACCTCCCTCCTCAGGTAACCTCCCTCCTCAGGTAACCTCCCTTCTCAGGTAACCTCTCTCCTCAGGTATCTTCCCTCCTCAGATAACCTCTGCCTTCAGGTAACCCCTCCCTCAGGTAAACTCACCCCTCTGGCTTCAGGTAACCTCTGCACTCAGGTAACCTGTGCCCTCAGGTAACCTGTGCCCTCAGTTGCCCCCTCCCTCTGGCCTGTGTTGGGGGTCACGGCTGCTCTTTGTGTCTCTCAGTCACTTTGAGCCCAATCTGCGGCCAGCTGTTCTCGGGCTGCCCCTGCTCTCTACCGTTCCGTGTTACTGTCTGTCTCTCTCTCTCTCTCTCTGTTTTCACATCTTTCTCTTTCTCTCCCTTTCTCTCTCTCTCATTTCTTCCTGTGTTTAAGATGTGCGACCCCGGCCCTCCTCCTTCCCCCCGTCCTCCTTCTTCCTGCCGCCGCGGCATCTCTCCACAACTGCAGACAGTCACCTCGGAGTGGATCTCGCTGACCATGGGACTGCCCCCCCCTTCCCTCCCCCCGCTCCCGCACACGCTGGGCAGCCCCTCACCCTCTCTCAGCCTGTCTCTGTCTCTGTCCTCCTCCGGCTGCTCTACTCCCTGCTCCAGTGCCAGCCCTTTGCCCCCTGTCCGATCGCAGACATCAGGGTGCTGCACCCCACTCAGCGAGCACGGTATCGCCCCCTCCCGCGTCTCACTGCCCATTCCCCCCCGGGCAAGCCCACAGCCCTCCCACCTCGACGCACAGCCAGATCCCCCCACCAGTGTTGAGCAGCAGCCCCAGGGAGCAGACTCACAAGGCAGCAGTGGAGAATTGGCAAAGCCACCCATGCACACCAGCGCAGGAGAGGTACTTGCTGTATTGCTGCATGGGTGCATGCATGCGCGGCTGGTCCCAGCACAGAGACTGCAGCACGGGGCATGCCACACTAACAGCACTGCCCGCTTTCACTCTTTACAGTCACAGAAACACACCCCCACTTACTTCGCTCTCTCGGTGTCCTGACTGACAATTTCCCAAATAAAATTGATCATTCACTCCATGGCTATTTGTGGGTGTTGCTGTGTGCAAATTGTCTGCCACATTCACCTACAAAAACACACAGTCCCTACACGTTACAGTAAATCCTGTGAAGCACTTTTGAAAAATTCAGACAATATAAGATTCTGTACTAAATGCAAGGATTGTTTATTCATCCTGTGTGTCTTACTGCATGTGCGGCCATCTCTGCCAACGAGTAAGTGTCACATAGAGAGTGAGCGACCGAGAGGACGACCGACGAGTGAGAGAGACTGCGAGAGAAAGAGAGACTGCGAGAGAGAGATAAAGAGACAGACTGGCAGAGGGAGAGAAAGACTGGCAGAGGGAGAGAAAGACTGGCAGAGGGAGAGAAAGACTGGCAAAGGGAGAGAAAGACTGGCAGAGGGAGAGAAAGACTGGCAGAGGGAGAGAAAGACTGGCAGAGGGAGAGAAAGACTGGCAGAGGGAGAGAAAGACTGGCAGAGGGAGAGAAAGACTGGCAGAGGGAGAGAAAGACTGGCAGAGGGAGAGAAAGACTGGCAGAGGGAGAGAAAGACTGGCAGAGGGAGAGAAAGACTGGCAGAGGGAGAGAGATAAATTATGTGATGGAGAGAGAGTTTGAGGAATCCATACTGATATGACCTCCTGAAAAGGTGTCAGATTTCACCATCTGTCCTCTTCCCGTTCGCCCCCCACCCCAACTCCCCCTCCCCCTCACCACTGTGACTGCTGGCTCTAATGTGATCTCTAATGTGTGTATCTGCTGCTCTCTCTATTTTACAGACAGTGAGGAGCGAGGGCTCTGTCTGCAGACAGTTGAGGAGCCCGGGGCCGGGGTGTGATCCTGCCCTCACCGCCCTGAGCCCCCTCCCCTTCACGGTGAGTCACTGTACATACCCACACAACCCCCGCGCCTGCATACAGCCCCCCTCGCACACGGCACCCCCACACACACATCACCCACCCACACACAGCGCACCCACCCCGTACACATCCCCCCCCCCATACACACACACAGCACCCCCCGCCCCCCACCCCCCTCACACACCTTGCACACCCTCTGTACGACTCACGCACTACGTACCGGTGGGAGTGGGGTGTTGTCTTATCCCTGGCTCTTCCCGATCTTGTAGTGAGTTGAACATTGACACCCATGTTGTGTCTATTTCCTCCCCCATGTCTTCCCTGTAGTGGCCCCGATAGCCCCTCCTCATGTGTACCCGATAGCCTCTCCTCCCCCCGTGTGTAGCCATCCCCTCCCCCCCCCAGTGTGAGCGGGTTGGGAGGGGTGGGGGTACTAACCACTGCTGACACTGCCTCTCCCCATGTTCCCGATGAGCAGACGTCCCATCAGCGGCTGCGAGGACCGGATCTCACGCAGTCTGAGCGCAGCTACGTGGTAAGCCGTCCGTCCCCCCCCGCTCGCTTGTATGGCCTCACTCGCACCAGTGGAGTGGACAGCAGTGGCTGGGTTCCTGCTGTCAGAGGCTTATGGTTAGCTCAGAGCATCAGGCTCTATGCAGAGAGAGGGAGTCTCACATCCCTGGCTCAGCCACACGCACACTCACCTCAGAGTCAAGAGGTTGTGGGTTCAAGCCCCTCATCAGGACTTTGAGTTCACAGTCCAGGCTGACATTCCCATGCAGTGATGGGGGGAGCGCTGTACTGTCAGAGGCCCCGTCCTCCAGATGAGATGTTAAACCGAGGTCCCATCTGTCTGTTCAGGTAGATGTTAAAGATCTCATGGCACTATTGGTAAAGAGAAGGAAGATTTTTCTCTCCCAGTGTCCTGGCCAACAACACCCCCCCAAATAAAATTGCTCAATCACTCCATTGCTGTTTGTGGGATGTTGCTGTATGCAAATTGTCTGTTACCTTCATCACCTCTAAAAAAAACACAGTCACTACACTTTACAGTAAATCCTGTGAAGCAGTTTGAAACGTCCTTGTGCCGTGTATCGAGTGTAAGGATTGTTATCCCCACACGGAGAGCTCCCGCTTGCTCCGGCAAGTGCCGGCCACAGGCGAAGGGGAGATGGCAGAGCTCATTACCACGTAACAGCCCTACACCGCCTCCAGCTCCAACTCTGAGCCTTGCTCTCAGTCTCACTCACTCCCAGCCTCGCTTGCTCTCTCTCTCGCTGTCTCAGTCTCAATCCCTTGCTCTCTGTCTGAGATCCTCGCTGCCTGGTGCCCAGGGAGGGAGGGAGAGGAACCTGTGCTCCTCTGAGTATCTGCTATAATAATAATAATCATAATCCTTGCATTTGCTATTGCGCCTTATCACATCGTTGAGATGTCTCCAAGCACAGAATAATGGATGTGGATCAGAGTCACAATTCAATGCCTTGTGTTCCATGTACTGTTGCAAAATTGTAGCGTCATGGCTGTTATGCAGCAATGCATCTGTGCTGCGCATGTTCTACAGTAATGCATGGCCGGATGTGGTGTTCTGCAGTACCAGGTAGCCTCATGTGGGCTGTATATGTGCACTGTGTGCCGATGTCAGCACATGTGTTCTGCAACAATGCCATGTGGGCTGTGGGTGTGTCCTGCAGCAATGCACGGGCTTGTGTGTTCGCGTGCTGTGTTGACTGCCCTACAGCACTGCATAAGCTCCTTGTGCTGCACTTCACTGCCTCTTCAGCAATGCATGGGCTGCTTTAGCGCAGACCCCCTGACAGCCGGGAGCTTGCTTGCCTGGCACGCTGCAGCCTAATCACTGCTGCTCTTGTAACCTCTGTACTAACACTACCCTCTCTGTCTCCGCCTGTTTTCCATGCTTCCCTCTGGATTGCTCTGCACGTCAACGCAATATCCTGGACCCTGGTCCTGGGACACACTCTCCCCGGCCCTCCCGCTTCCTGCCCGCGGCCGTTCGCCCAGGAAGCGGTCTGCAATGAGATCATGAACATTGCGGAGAGCTCAGTGCAGTACTGTGGCACGCTCTCTTACCCCCTGCGCCCGCAGCACAGGTTTTGTCACAGTAAACAATCTTTCATCATTTCCCAGCAACCGCAGGCCCTGCAGCACAGAGACAGCGGTAACCGAACACAGCCACACAGCAGCCTGTGAGTAACACGCACATCACACACGCACACATCCTGCGGGTGGCTCCCAAAGTCACTGACACACAACCAGGCCCCCCCCTCCCCCTACACCGACCTTGCTCAGCAGTCTGCCTCAGTGGTCTGTACTGGGATCCTCCTGATCCTCGTTTATATTAGTGACCTGGATTCACAGACCCAGTGTAAGATAGTTACATTTGAAGATGGCACCAATATTGGGGGGAACAGTGAAATCAGAGGAGGCAGCAGAAGTCCTACAACGAGAGCTTCATAGGCTATGCACACGGGCTGGCAACTGGCAAATGAAGTTTAATGCAGATAAATAGAAGGTGCTACCTATAGGAAGTAGGAATAGGAAACACATGTACTCCATGGATGTGATAGAACTTGCCAAGAGGGAAGCTCAGAGAGAGATCGACAGGTGTTAGTTGACTAGTTGCTCAGTATGTCAAACCATGTGAGGCAGCAATAAACAAGGAAACAGGAGGCTGAGCTAGATTACTAAATCAGTTGAGTTTAGAACCGCAGATGTCACTGTAAGACTGTGCAGGTCAGTCTTACACCTTGAATACATCAGACAGCTCTAGTCACCGTGACAGAAGGGACTGCCCAAGTCCTCGAGGCAGTGCAGAGGAGAGCAACACGGATGATTCCCAGTGTTAGAGGAATGAGCTGTGAGCAACAATTAGATAAGCTCAGGCTCTTCAGTCTGGGGAGATGAGGACCCAGACATGGAGAAGATGACATTATAAATGGGATTGAAACAGTAAACCCGGATCATTACTTTAGGATACAGCGGTATGCCAAGCTGGGAGGATGGGGAGAAGGGGTGGAACGGATCAGGAGGGAGAGAGTAGATGTGTTGAAGGGCTGCTTCATCCAGACTAATCTTGCGAATTATTTTCACCGGAGGTGGGTTTGGGAGGAATGTTAGTTTGTAAGCATGTGCGAGAGTTGGGGTGGGGGGTGGTTGGGGAAGCATGTTGTATGTGGAAGATATGTGTATGTGTAGAAGGGAAGCGTGTATGTGTGTATAAGGAGGTAGGGGTGTTGTATGTGTGTGTTTTGGGGAAGCGTATATGTGTTTTGGGGGGCGATTGCTGCCTCAGTCTGACTCTAATGCTGAGGAACCGGTGCAGGTTCCAGGCTGTGTACAGTTACGGGCCTCAGAATGGGGACGAGCTGGAGCTGAGAGAGGGCGACGTGGTGGACGTGTTGGAGATGTGTGACGATGGCTGGTTTGTGGGTGAGTCTTGAAGATCGTGGTAACCCCATTCCCTTGCCCCTGCTGCCCGTTGCCCCTGCTGCCCGTTGCCCCTGCTGCCCGTTGCCCCTGCTCCCCATATATAGAATGAGCGATTTCTCCTCACTCTTCTCCCCAGACACGATACATATCGGGGCTCTGAGCTCACTGTCCAGGCTAACACCCCAGTGCATTGCTGATGGAGCGATGCATAGTCGGAGATGCCATCCTCTGAACGAGCCATTAAACTGAGCTCCCATCTGTACCTGTTCACGTGGATGTTAAAGATCCCGTGCCCTGTTGGAAAAGAGAAATGAATTTCTCTCTCCCGGTGCGCTGACCAACAATCCCCCACCCCCCCCCTACCCCCGATTAATCACACATTCACTTCATGACTGTGTGCTGGCCCTTGTGAAATAAAATTGCTGCCGTGCTCACCTCCATATACACAGTCACTACAATTGAAGCACTTTGAGATATTTCAAGATTTTAGGTCCTGGATCAAATGCAAGGATATTGTTAAAAAAATAATAATGCTTGTATTAGTTACAGCGCCTTATCACATTGTCGAGACATCTAACAGTGCATCACACAATTTATAGTCAGGTGTAGTGACTGTGTGTTTATAGGCAAACAGTTCTCACCTCGTCCAAGTCATTTGAGAGCGGGTGGGTGGGGCTCTCTGGTTTTGTCGAGTGGACAGCACAGTGGGGTAGGCGAGGATGCTGGGGGCAGTGCTGAGGATCGGGACCTTTCTCTGCTGTAACCTACCGATGGGTTCCTCAGGGAGCGTGTGTGAGCGGTCTCTTTGACCCGAATCGGGACATGGTCACATCAGCAATCAACAATAGGTTGTTGAAGTCGATCTATTGGGAGACGAGGGAGCCAATGGAGCCTGGCGAGGGTTGGGTTGATGGGCTGGCAGGGTTTGGTATGGTGAGGATGTGGGTGGAGGAGTTTTGGAGGAGCGTATGGTGGAGCCAAGCGCAGGGAGTGCGCAAGTGATGGAGGTGACAAGAGCATGGCTCAGTGTTTCAGCAACATTTGGTGTGAGACAACAGCGGTCATTGGTCAGAAGACCAGACTAGCGGGGTGGGGGTAGTCAATTAACAGGAAGCGCCCTTTAATTGAGCCACCTTTTAATTAGCCCCTGTTTCTCCCCTCTCCCCCTACCCCCAAACAGGAACATCCAGGAGAACGAAGCAGTTTGGAACGTTTCCAGGCAACTATGTGAAGCCTCTTAACTTGTGAGGAATGAGCGTGTGACTGAGCTTGCAATCTGCTGGCACAGCGTGGAGCTGTTGAGTTCACAGAACACAGTATATTGGTTACTCTAACTTGGCATCACTATCGTGTTTAAACTACAAAGCCTCTACTTTTGTACCGGACAAAAATGAAGTTCACTGAGTGAGAGATAAGAGAGGAGGGGGATGTGTGAGGGTGTGTGAGGGTCAGGGAGCAGAGCTGTCTCCAGTACGGGGGCTTGAGTTGATGATTGAGAGATTGAACCTCAAATCAGCTGAACAACAGAGCGGGGGGCGGGGAGGAGGGATGAGGGGATGAGCAGGGATCTGAGATTCGAGTGAGCGAGAACGGGGGAGTGGCTGAATGGCCTTCTCTCCATGCCTCGATTCTATCTGTCTCTCCTCTGCTTTTTCCCCTCAGTCTAAGCCCCAGTCCCCCCACACCGTGCCTGAGACAGAAGGAGGACAAGCGCTTAATTTCTTTCGGAGACGAGACATTGGGAGTCTGGTGAATCTGTTGATGGAAACCAAGGGATGGAACCTAACACAAGAGGGATGCAGTGGCACTGACTGCCGAATGTGTATAATCTCACTGCCTGACACAACCCATAACCCAATCCATGCCTTTTTAAATTTACATTGTATTCATAACTGTATTAGCTTCTTAAACAAACACACACTGGGTGCGAGGGTCAGGAACCTGGTGGCAGGCCTGACTTACTGGCTGTCTGGCTGCTTTGTGCTGGCACCTTTTCCACACTGGAGAGCACAATAATGCACCATGTGCTGCTGTGGCGTCTAATCACCCACCAAACACCCCTCCATTACCCCCCCCCCCCCCCCCCCGGGGGTCAGGAGAGGGCTTGTGTACGTTATCCTTGCATGTACATATGTATATTAGACTGTTGTACAGAATATCTAGCTTATCCTGTACAGAAAGAAAGAGCGAAGAGAGAGAGCGACGGAGAGAGAGGCAGAACCAATGATGTTGGTGATGCATTTAGGAGAGATGGGATCAAAGTGCAATGGAGACAAACTTCACCTGAAGGAGAAAAAAAAAGAGCTCAAAATGAACACAGAAAAAATTGTATTTTTGCAGAAAAATCAGTTACCAGCGGCTTGGGATGTTTGTCTGTCTGTCCTCCCCTCCCTAACTGTACGGTTTATTAAATTCAACAGCACAATGCTTCCCTTTATCTAATGCTCTTAAATTCTTAAATTGTAGCAGCACTATATGTATCTGACAATTGCAGTGTTTGATGGCATCCAGCCACCCCTGGGAGCGTTGGGCAGCCCTACTGTGGGACCTGTAGGTGGAAACGCTCCCTTTAGAGCAGTGCTTCTGGGTTTGATATTTGACACTGCCCACTCACTGCTGTGGCTGCAGGACGCACTATTTAATAAACATTAAAGCCACCGTGAGTGTGTGTCGATGTGTGGTTTATTCACTTATATCAGCATGTGTTAATATTTTCCCACAATCCCTCCGCTCCCCCCCACCACCACCACCGAGCTGGGTGACGTGCATATTCGGTAGACTATAGACGAATGCTATTTTCCTAGGGGAACATGTCCGATTGTGAAAGACTGCAAGATGACAGAGCGGACTGATGGCAGATACAGTTCAATGTAGGATAATGCGAAGTGGACATTTTAGTAAGAAGAGGGAGAGGAAATGCCCGGTAAATGTTCCGATATTAAATGGAGTCGAGCAGAGAAATCTCACGGGCAGACACAATGGTCAAGGGCAGGTTTAAGGCCATAAAAAAAGCAAACCGATGCTTGGTTTTATACCCAGAGACACAGCGTACAATCCAGGGAGGGAACGTTGGTCATGGACAGGCCCTGGCTGGTCCCCAGGTGATGAATTGTGGACAGTTTGGGTCTAATTCTAGGAAGGATATACAGTAATGGGAAAGGTGCAGCGAGGGTCACTGGGATGTTCTCAGGGACAAAGTTCCAGTCCTGTGGAGAGGCTGGAGCTGAGAGGGTTAATGGGCAACCCGACTGAGGGTTTCACGATGAGAAAGGTGGCAATGGGGTAAATAATAACAGATTACGTCACCAAATGGCCAGTCAGGAACCAGAGGTTGATTTCAGACAATCATACCGAGGATTAAAAGAGATTAGACACCCTGTCTGTACACATAGGCCGGTCGAAGCAGTAAAGGGGAAATGAGAAGCACCATGATGATGATGGGATTGGCCACACAGATAGCAGGGGAGCCCCGCGTGGAGGGATTGTAAAGAGTGAGGTAAACCACACTGTGGTTTATGTGGACCACAGGCCTTCCATTGGCCTTGGGTAAAATCTGACCAAGAAAGTGTTTCCCGCAGCAGAGATCAGTGCCCTCAGCTTCCTATTTGAAACCCTTTGACACATCTCGAAGATGTGATATGGCGCTATATCAAATGCAAGGATTATTATACATTGTATTCATCCTTTTGGGACGTCCTCCTGACATGAAAGGCGCTATACAAATGTAATCTTGTTGTTGTTCTGCATTTCTTTAAACCGATGCCCCAAATCCCAGCTTTGTTCCTAATTCCAGTGAGTCCCTAAATCTATGTTGAGAGAAGGGACGTTTCTCTCGACGTCGTGGCCAACAATCCCCCAGATAAAATCGGTCACTCGCTCCACGGCTGTTTGAGGGACGTTACTGCGTGCAAATTAGCTGCTGCGTTCACCTACAAAATACACAGTCACTACACTTCACAGTCTGAAGTGGTACGAAGCTCTTTGAGACAGTCCATTACCTACTCCATGTTTCAGTGTGTCTTCACACTAAGGTGTGTATACTCCGTGATTCTCTCCTGTTACACTGTGTGACTGTCTCCTTATCCTCTGTGACTCACTCTCCTGTTAAGACTCTGTAACCTTTTCTCTCTACTCTGTGACTCCCATTGTACACAGTCGGAGTGTCTCTCTTCCTACAGGAAGACGTATAAAGAGGGACAGTCACTTCAGGGCATTGGGGCAAGTTTCCTTACTCCACACATCTCTGTTTACCTCGCAGTAGGTTAGTGGATTGACAGATCGCTTTAGAGGGGTAATAATCCCTTCAAAAAGAAATAATGCGGTCCCTCAATCCAAGACTGTTCGCGGGGCACTGCTGTGGCGTATTCGCCCCCAGAGCGCGCAGTCAATTCACTTCGACCGTCTATTCCGCACAGCGCTTTGAGACGCCTCAAGACGGCTGCGTGGAATGCGAGGATTAATATTATCGTTATCACTTGTCCTGGTGGAGGGGGAAAAAAGTTGTGCGGCTCATTGTGAGGCATTAAGTCACCACCGCAGGAAGTTCCCTGGAAAGTGGCGCAGAAAGTTACTCCCCAGGAGGAGAGAAGTTTGGAGCAGAGGCGCCTCTGGGAACCCGACCCTCAGGGGAGGGGGAGGGTTCAGGCTGAGCCACACCATACAAGGCTCTGGGCAGAGCAGAGCAGAGCCACCCCCCCCCCCCCCCCACACACACACACCCACACACACACCCACACACAGGGATGGGGCGGCCCCAGGGCCAGTCCGACTGCGCTCCCGTCCCATCCCACTTCCTGATCTCCCTGATCCCAGTGTTGATCTGACTGCTCCCGGCGCTGAGCCCCTCCGGTCCCTCTCCCCCTCCCGATCCCCGATCCCAGTGTTGCTGTCCCCGATCCCGGATCCCTGATCCCTGTCCCTGATCCCTGTCCCTGATCCCGGATCCCTGTCCCTGATCCCTGTCCCCGATCCCGGATCCCTGTCCCTGATCCCTGTCCCCGATCCCTGATCCCTGTCCCTGATCCCTGTCCCCGATCCCTGATCCCTGTCCCTGATCCCTGATCCCGGATCCCTGTCCCCGATCCCGGATCCCTGTCCCTGATCCCGGATCCCTGACCCTGATCCCTGTCCCCGATCCCTGATCCCTGTCCCTGATCCCTGTCCCCGATCCCTGTCCCTGATCCCTGTCCCTGTCCCCGATCCCTGATCCCTGTCCCTGATCCCGGATCGCTATGCCGCAGCTGGTGGTCTGTGTCCGGGGTCCGGCGCCCTGGGGGTTCCGCCTGGTCGGTGGGAAGGACTTTGAGCAGCCGCTGAGCATCTCCCGGGTAAGGCACGGGGGGAGATGGGGGGGTGGGGGGTGGGGTGGGGGGTTCATCTGCCCCGATTCTCTCAAACGCAGGCTCATGTGCACACATACACACACACACAGGCTCCCACACACATACACACACACACACACAGGCTCCCACACACATACATACACACACACACACACAGGCTCCCACACACATACACACACACACAGGCTCCCACACACATACACACACACACAGGCTCCCACACACACACACACACACACACACAGGCTCCCACACACATACACACACACACACACACACATACACACACACACACACACCCACACACACACACACACACACACACACAGGCTCCCACACACATACACACACACACAGGCTCCCACACACATACACACACAGGCTCCCACACACATACACACACACACACACACAGGCTCCCACACACACACACACACACAGGCTCCCACATACACACACACACACACAGGCTCTCACACACATACACACACACACACAGGCTCCCACACACATACACACACACAGGCTCTCACACACATACATACACACACACATACACACACACACACACAGGCTCTCACATACACAGGTACTCTCACACACTCACAACAGATGCACTGGCTTTGTGTGTGAGAGAACCAGTGTATGGGTGTGTGTGTGAGAGAGCCTGTGTATGGGGGGGTGTATGTGTGTGTGAGAGAGCCTGTGTATGGGGGGGTGTATGTGTGTGTGAGAGAGCCTGTGTATGGGTGTGTGTGTGTGAGAGAGCCTGTGTATGGGTGTGTGTGTGTGAGAGAGCCTGTGTATGGGTGTGTGTGTGTGAGAGAGCCTGTGTATGGGTGTGTGTGTGTGAGAGAGCCTGTGTATGGGTGTGTGTGTGTGAGAGAGCCTGTGTATGGGTGTGTGTGTGTGAGAGAGCCTGTGTATGGGGGGGTGTGTGTGTGAGAGAGCCTGTGTATGGGGGGTGGGGGTGTGTGTGAGAGAACCTGTGTATGGGGGTG
Source organism: Callorhinchus milii (assembly GCF_018977255.1). Taxonomy (NCBI): domain Eukaryota; kingdom Metazoa; phylum Chordata; class Chondrichthyes; order Chimaeriformes; family Callorhinchidae; genus Callorhinchus; species Callorhinchus milii. Next base: position 5,381,724 of record NW_024704748.1, read on the forward strand.
TGTGTGTGTGAGAGAGCCTGTGTATGGGGGGGGGGGTGTGTGAGAGAGCCTGTGTATGGGGGGGGGGGGTGTGTGTGTGAGAGCCTGTGTATCGGGGGGGGGGGGGGGGGGGGGGGGTGAGAGAGCCTGTGTATGGGGGGGGTGGTGAGAGAGAGCCTGTGTATGGGGGGGTGAGAGAGAGCCTGTGTATGGGGGGGGTGAGAGAGAGCCTGTGTATGGGGGTGTGTGTGTGTGAGAGAGCCTGTGTATGGGGGGGTGGGGGTGTGTGTGTGTGTGAGAGAGCCTGTGTATGGGGGGGGGGGTGTGTGTGAGAGAGCCTGTGTATGGGGGTGTGTGTGTGTGAGAGAGCCTGTGTATGGGGGGGGTGTGTGTGTGAGAGAGCCTGTGTATGGGGGGTGGGGGTGGTGTGAGAGAGCCTGTGTATGGGGGGTGGGGGTGTGTGTGAGAGAGCCTGTGTATGGGGGGTGTGTGTGTGAGAGAGCCTGTGTATGGGGGGGTGTGTGTGTGAGAGAGCCTGTGTATGGGGGTGTGTGTGTGAGAGAGAGCCTGTGTATGGGGGGGTGGGGGGTGCCCAGCAGTGACCTGCAGGTGCTCTTATCCTCTGAACTAAACTCTCAATCAGCAAATTGTGAAGGTCTCCACATAGAGCAGTGGTCAGTCAGAGAGCAGAGATGGTGAGAGGTCGGTGACCCAGTGAGGGTTGTGCGGTGCTGTCAATGACAAGTGGCGAGAAGAGAGTGACTGTTATCGTGTCTCTCAGTCCGTATCGTACTGCGTAATTGATCACCACCTATTGTGGTAAATGCAAAGCAGCCCGAGGTATGGATGTGGGACATTGCTCGCTGGTAATGTCTGCCTTTACCCCACACCCTCTCTCTGCTGACTCTCAGACAGGCACAGGGGAGTGGCTCTTCATTCCAGCGAAGAAAACAGTAAATACCTCCCGCACCCCTCCCCCCCACATCCCGGTATGTGTGTGTGTGTGAGAGGGTGGCTCAGTGTGTGTGAGAGAGGTTGGCTCAGTGTGTGTGAGAGAGGGTGGCTCAGGTTGTGTGTGAGAGGGTGGCTCAGGTTGTGTGAGAGAGGTTGGCTCAGTGTGTGTGAGAGAGGTTGGCTCAGTGTGTGTGAGAGAGGTTGGCTCAGGCTGTGTGTGAGAGGGTGGCTCAGGCTGTGTGAGAGAGGTTGGCTCAGGCTGTGTGTGAGAGGGTGGCTCAGGCTGTGTGTCAGAGGTTGGCTCTGTGTGTGTGTGTGTGAGAGGCCGGCTCAGTATGTGTGTGTGAGAAGTTGGCTCAGTATGTGTGTGTGAGAGGCCGGCTCAGTGTGTGTGTGTGAGAGGCTGGTTCAGTATGTGTGTGTGAGAAGTTGGCTCAGTGTGTGTGTGTGAGAGGCTGGTTCAGTATGTGTGTGTGAGAGGCTGGCTCAGTGTGTGTGTGAGAGAGGCTGGTTCAGTATGTGTGTGTGTGAGAGAGGCTGGCTCAGTGTGTGTGTGTGAGAAGTTGGCTCAGTGTGTGTGTGAGAGGCTGGCTCAGTGTGTGTGCGAGAGGTTGACTCAGTGTGTGTGTGTGAGAGGCTGGCTCAGTGTGTGTGTGTGTGTGAGAGAGGCTGGCTCAGTGTGTGTGTGTGTGTGAGAGAGGCTGGCTCAGTGTGTGTGTGTGTGTGAGAGAGGCTGGCTCAGTGTGTGTGTGTGTGTGAGAGAGGCTGGCTCAGTGTGTGTGCGAGAGGTTGACTCAGTGTGTGTGTGTGAGAGAGAGAGGCTGGTTCAGTATGTGTGTGTGTGTGTGTGAGAGGCTGGCTCAGTGTGTGTGTGTGAGAAGTTGGCTCAGTGTGTGTGTGTGAGAGGCTGGCTCAGTGTGTGTGCGAGAGGTTGACTCAGTGTGTGTGTGTGAGAGGCTGGCTCAGTGTGTGTGTGTGTGTGAGAGAGGCTGGCTCAGTGTGTGTGTGTGTGTGTGAGAGAGGCTGGCTCAGTGTGTGTGCGAGAGGTTGACTCAGTGTGTGTGTGTGAGAGAGAGAGGCTGGATCAGTATGTGTGTGTGTGTGTGTGTGTGAGAAGTTGGCTCAGTGTCTGTGTGTGAGAGGCTGGCTCAGTGTGTATGCGAGAGGTTGACTCAGTGTGTGTGTGAGAGAGAGAGGCTGGATCAGTGTGTCCGTGTGTGTGAGAAGTTGGCTCAGTGTGTGTGTGTGAGAAGTTGGCTCAGTGTGTGTGTGTGAGAAGTTGGCTCAGTGTGTGTGTGTGAGAAGTTGGCTCAGTGTGTGTGTGTGAGAAGTTGGCTCAGTGTGTGTGTGTGAGAAGTTGGCTCAGTGTGTGTGTGTGAGAAGTTGGCTCAGTGTGTGTGCGTGTGTGAGGTTGGCTCAGTGTGTGTGTGTAACAGAGAGAGGCTGGCTCAGTGTGTGCAAGAGGCTGGCTCAGTGTGTGCAAGAGGCTGGTTCAGTGTGTGTGTGTGAGAGGCTGGTTCAGTGTGTGTGTGTGAGAGGCTGGCTCAGTGTGTGTGTGGGAGAGGCTGGCTCAGTGTGTGCGAGAGGTTGGCTCAGTGTGTGTGTGTAACAGAGAGGCTGGCTCAGTGTGTGCAAGAGGTTGGCTCAGTGTGTGTGTGTGAGGCTGTTTCAGTGTGTGTGAGAGGCTGGGATGAGCACGTGTGTTGTCACGGAGATTGATCAAACAGCAGGCAAACAACCAGAGAATGATTCATGGAGTAAGATTTTCAAACAGAATATTTGGCAAGTCAGTGCGTGTGGGTTCGATGGAGAATGTAAACCAGAACAATACAGTCAGATACCATACAGAGAGACACTCTGATCCAGGGTGTGTGTGAAGGGCAAGTGTAGGACAATATTCCTCCCTCAGGGATAACTTTAGGGGGCGAAGACGATGGTGGAACCAACACGCTGGGACTCGTGCACAAAACCTTCAGATAATAATGAAAACCAATATGCTCAGGCCTGTATAGTCCAAACTCACTGTCTCCTTCTCCTCCCAGACACCATGGACAACCCCCAGATCCTCTTCTCAATCCTCTCACACTGTGTCCTCGTCTTATCACATTCTGCCCAGAGGCTGATTGATGTTCACCCTCTGAGGGTTGTGTAACGCTGGTCCCCTGTCTTGTGCATACCCGGTGTGGGGGGGGGGGGGGTGCTCTGTGGGGAGGTACAATTCCCAGCTCTGTCCCTGACCCTGACGCTTGTTTTGATCAGATCACGCCGGGCAGTAAGGCTGAAGTCGCCGGTCTGTGTGTGGGCGACATTATCCTGACCATTGACGGAGTGCAGACTGAAGGCATGACCCACCTACAGGCGCAGAACACCATCAAGGCCTGTGGCGATGAAATGGCCCTCCTCATCAACAGGTACCTCACTCATTCTCACTCAGTCACTCACAGCCCATGCCCCTCTCTGCCTCGGGACCATCAAAGCTACACCCCGCCACAAGAAGTCAGAAGAGGAAGGGGTTAGTGTGAGGGGCGTTCGGTGTGAGGGGCGTTTGGTGTGAGGGGCGTTCGGTGTGAGGGGCGTTCGGTGTGAGGGGCGTTCGGTGTGAGGGGCGTTCGGTGTGAGGGGCGTTCGGTGTGAGGGGCGTTCGGTGTGAGGGGCGTTCGGTGTGAGGGTGGGTGTCGGTGTGAATGGGAGTCGGTGTGAGGATGGGTGGGTGTGAGAGGGGTCGGTGTGAAGGGGGGGGTCGGTGTGTAGTTGCTCACCTAAAACACAGTCACTACACTTCATTGTAAACTCTGTGACGCACTTCAAGAACTTTTGACTTCATGGGACGCTGTATCAAATGCAGTTATTATTTATGATAATAATTGTTACTTTCGATACAAGTGCTTTCAAGTGGGGAGGACAACAATAACAACTTGCATTTATATAGCGCCCTTCACGTGGGATAGCGCTTCACAGTATTTACTGTAAGTGACTATTTGTTTGTAGATACATTTTCATGCATGAATTTGCAGCTGTTACACTGAGCATCATCTGGTCACCTATAGTGAGCGTTGATTACTGACTTTACATAAGCCATCACAGCACATAAATAAGTCATTTGACCTGGCCAGTGTGTGCTGGAGGTTGGTTTCTCCTTTAATTCCCCTTGTGTATGCTCCATCCCCCACCTTCTGACCAAAAAATTCTCTGTATGATGATCTCACTCTCTGGTGATTGACCCCCTGACCAGTGCAAAGTATTATAACACAAGAAATAGGAGCAGGAGGAGGCCATTCGGCCCATCCAGCCTGTTTCATCACAGACAATTCCACTGCCATTCCACTTCTTCATCCTCTCCTTATCCCACCTCCCCAAATATTATTCTGTCTCTCCCTGGAATCCAGGGACTGATCTCAGCTTGTGTGCGGCTGGGAGTTTAGATCTCTTTCCCTTTGGGGAGTGAGGGTCTGCCTCTCGTTCCAAGCCTCTGTTTGTCACTGTGAGAGCCACACAATGGGGACTATTTCTGCCTGTGTAAAAGGCACAGCTGGAGATGAGATACGTGCACATTGTGAAAGGCTGAGTTATGCCCCAGGTATGTCTGGGTGGAGAGGTCAAAGATGGGATGGGTGAGGCCAGGCAAATCCAGGATCTGCCGACAGTAATCCAGGGCAGGCACGTGTGCTGTATATTTAGTGCAGGGTCTGTGTTCTTTGATGTATGAGATCATGGGGACTCATGATCATCTATGGTAAACTGTGTATGTTTGTAAGACAGGAAATGCTGCAGCTGGTTCTGAGTACATCTCCAAACATGGGCATGAGCTCCGTCTCACACAGCACCTTTTGTGTTGCTTTTTATGTTGTTTTTATCTGTGTCTGATGACAATAAAAATCCTTACATGTGATACAGTGTCAGGAGAACATCTCAAAATGCTCATATGATTTATAGTGAAATGTAATCACCCTATTTCATAGGCGGATACAGCAGCCAATTTGTACAGAGCAAAGTTCCAGATAAAATTTTTATCTGGGGTAATGCTCACCAGGACAGCGGGAGAGTGAAATTCCCTTCTCTTATCAAATAGTGCCAAGGGATCTTTAACGTCCATCTGAACAGGCATAGATGCCTCTCAAACCCACTTCATCTCACTCCCTCTCTCTCTGCATCAACAAGAGGTTTTGTGTTAAAGCCCCACATCAGTCCCAACACGGGGCTTGAACCACAAAGCTGGGCTGAGATCAGCCACTCAGCCCAGAGCGGGGCTGAGAGTAGTGACTGTCTGTCTTTCTTTCGCCCACAAAATATACCATCAATTCACTTCACAGTATATTCTGTGAAACGCTTTGAGATGTCTCGAAGACGTGATAAGGCACTATATCAAATGCAAGGTTTATTATTATTATGTCTCTACCCAGGTATGTCCCTCTGACTCTATCTTTCTCTCTGAGACAGGAGTGAGTCTAGGATCTGGTCGCCACTGACGAAAGAGGAAGGAAAACAACATCCGTATAAGATGAACCTGGCGTCTGATCCTGAGGTAACATGGCTCTTTTAACTCTCAGTCGGTGCTCCGTAACCCCCTAAATTGCGCTGCCCACCACCCAGCCCAGCCCTTCCCAACCCCAGCGTTCCCTACACCCATCCCCAACCCAGCGCTCCCTCCCCCCAGCCCAGCGCTCCCTCATCCCAGCCCAGCGCTCCCCATAGACCAGCGCTCCCCACAGACCAGACCAGCGCTGCCCACCCCCCCACCCAGCGATCCCCAGCCCAGCGCTGCCCCACCCCCATCCCAGCGCTCCCTACCCCCAGGCCCAGTTACCCTCTTTGTTATCCTGTAGGAGGCTGTTCGGGCACCCTGTTTTGCCAGTTGATCAGATCACGAGAGATTTCCCTGACTTTTTCCACACTCCCTAATCCAGATGTTTCCCAATCCCACCTCCAGCTACCTGGCACCAGCACAGGTACTAGTGTAGATACTGCCCTGTGACAGGCTGGTGCTGGGTTTGGCTGCGGTGCTGATATCCTGTTCTCAGTCCTGTGGCTGCTCTGGGAGTTGCTCATTACTATGAACAAGGCTTCCGATCAGACTGCTCTCAGCTATGCTGGTGTCTGAGCACCACTGATGTTCCCACACTCCTGAACAGCATTCCCACACTGGCCACAGCGGGAGGGTGGCGAGCTTTAATGTCCACCTGAACAGAGCAGAGACTGGACCATGCAGTATCCCCAGCATTGCACTGAGACCCTGTTTCACTCTCTGCCTACGTCACAGTCACAATCACATTCACAAGAGGGGTGTTCAGTCACCTGCGTTTTGAGTCACAGGACATTCTGGAAATGTCCTTGAAAATATCGCTGTGAGTAAACTGTGGCTATTTATAGCTGTGTGTTTGTTTGGCACTGTTATCCTGGAGACGGGTTAGTGTGTAAATTCAGGGTGTGACCAGGTACAGCGAGCGTGCGCCATGGGGACTGTGGAGCTGTCAGTCTGTGTGTCACTGCTATGGGTACTTGTGTCACTGTCTGGCTCAGTGGCTGTGTGTTCAGGCCCCAAGTTGGGGACGCTGAGCTCACAATCCAGGCTCATGCTCCAGTGCGGTGCTGGAGGAGTGCTGCATTGACAGAGGTGCCGTCCTTCGGATGAGACGTTAAACCGAGGCCCCTCATCTGTGCCTGTTCAGATGGACGTTAAAGATCCCGCGGTGCTATTTGAAAAGAGCAAGGAGTTACTCTTTCCAGGTGTCCTGGCCAACAATCTCCCAGATAAACTTGGTTACATGGCTGTCTGTGGGTCGTTGCTGTGCGTGTGTATGTGTGCAGATTGGCTGCTTTGTTTGACCACAAATACACAGGCACTGGGTAGAGATTCCCCAAGACAGTTTGATAAATTATAGGAATGTTAAAAGCTTGTGCGGCATGGCTTGGAGCTGTTCAGTCATTGATGGACATGGAGGTTTCCTCTCCCACATGAGGAAAAATATCACTGCGACAGAGGTGGGGGGAAAGGGAGAGATACAGAGGATAATTGCTAAGGTGGTTTGTTCTATGAGCAGAGACTGGAAGAACTGGGAGTTTTTCTGCTGAAACAGAGAAGATTCAAGGGTGACCTGATCGAGGTGTTAAAATAATGAAGGTTTGAATAGAGTCAATAGGGAGACATTATTCTCAATGGTTGGTGAGTCAGTGACGAGAGGGCATCAATTTTAAGGTGGTTAGTAATCAAACAATTTGGGAGGTTAAGAGCGATGTTCTCACACACAGAGTGGTTATTAGGCTATGCAATGTCCTGCTGGAAGCGGTGGTTGAGTCAGAATCCATACGAGCCTTCAAGAGGGAACTAGACAAATACCTTAAAAAAGAGTCAGCTAGCTGGTTGTGGGGAAATGGGCAGGTAAATGGGCCTGAAAGGATTGTTGATCGGGCACAGACACGATGGGCCGAACGGGCTCCTTCTGTGTAAATTTCTTGGGTTCTATGTGCTGCTGACACTTCACACACGCCTAGCCACAGCACAGAGCCTGTGCACTGAAATCCTTTCACCGCTGGTATTTGTCAGGCCAGCCTCTCACAACCCCAGCACCAGACCTCCAAGCCTCATTTCAGGCTTTGGGCTCTGCAAGCCTCAGCCTAGGTCCCATGCCGGGCTCACAGCCGCCCCTTAGGGTCTGGCGCACAGGCCTGGGCTGAGGCTTGTAGGTCTTGTGCTGGACCTGTGAGAGGCCGCCCTGGGCTATAGGCACTGCCTGCATGTCACGTCTCTCGTGCTCTCTCTTCACACCTGCATGTTGCCTGCTCTAGTAGCGTGAACCTTCTGCCTCTGCACACAGGAGCTTATGCACATAGGCAGTGCTCACAACCGGAGCGCCAGGCCGTTCACTGTCCCTGGCCCGGCTCCACAACTGGCCCCCACGCGCTACAACAGTCCAGCGGCCCTCTACTCCACAGCGAGCGTGCAGCAGCTTCAAAGCACGCTGGAGCCCAGAGTCTGCAGTCAGCAGCCAGACACCATGTGAGTATCCCTGGGCCACATGCCTGCAACCCAGGACACACACACACACATATATATATTATCTGTCCTGGCAGTCTGGATAGTACACACACCTGCACCCAGCAAACACAGTGAGCCTTGTGATGAGGGGAGGGTGTGTTGGGGTTGGGAGGCACAGTGAGCAAGTGTGCGTTGATGTGTTTTATGTGGAACTCTTGCCTCTCTCTCCCCGCTCTCTCTCTTTCCCCGCCACCCCCCACCCTCTCTCTTTTCCCCCTGTCTTCCTCTCCCACCCCCACCCATCTCTCCCCTCAATCCCCTCTCTCTTCCCCCTGTCTCTCTTTCCCCTCCCTCTCTGTCTCTCTCCTCTCTCTCCCTGCCCACTCCCTTCCTCTCGTTTTCCCCACTTCTTTCTCTCCCCGTTTATCCCTACCTTTCCCCCTCCCCCTCTCTCTCTCTCCCCCTCTCAGATGTGAGGAGCCACTGAGCCTGACTCCTATAACCCCCTGTTGTGTTTCAGAGACCACGCTATACCCAGGGCACCAGTTGGTCGGCTCCGTGTCCACCCTCAGTGCCCGGGCCGGGCCTCCGCAGGTCTCTGACTCCTTCTTGCCTGCTTCACACAGAGTGGAGCTGCCTCTCACCGCGGTGGGTGGGGGGGTGGGGGAGAATCGGGTGGGGGGCACAGCTTGTCAGACCGCTTCTCACCACAGTGTCAGGGGGGAAAGCATCAATGAACGTCCGGCATGGTTACACCGAGGAGCCTGGCTTTCATGGCCCAATCACTGCCCGAGCATCACACGGGTACGGATCCATGCTGCATGCGACGAGAGGGCAGCTTGTGTGCGGAGCAGCTGTGCAGCTGGCTGACTGCACGGGACCCCGACCGCCCACATGCATGGCTTCCCGGCTGTGACCAGCCCGCGGCGGTTTGCGCTGGACTTCCTTGACCACGTCACAGAGTGGTCATGTCACACACAGTGCTCACGTCACAATGATTGGTCCCGTCACACAGCGAATGATCATGTCACACTCTGTGTCTGTCCCGGGCTGGCCGAGCGAGTTTTAAAGCTCCATTCGTTGCCCCCGCTGTGCCCACAGCTCCTTCTCCTCCCCTGGCTCGTACAAAGCTGCCTTTGCCGCTGTCTACCCTGCAGCCATTGGCCTGGCTCGGCGACACAGCACCTCCTCCATCCCCAGCCGGCTCCGGGCTGAGCCCCAGCAGCTGAAGCACATGGCCCGCTTTTGCCGCCAGGGCCAGATGGAGGTGGACGTGCCCGGTCTCCGTGTCCTCCACAAGCAGTTTAACTCCCCGCTGCAGCTCTACTCCCAGCAAAACATCCTGGACAGTTTACAGGGGCAGATCTCCTCGCTCAGCCCCATGCACACCAGGTAACAACCACCCCCCTCTCTCTCCCACCTCTTCTCACCCACACATCATCCCAGGGGAGAGGAGGGCAACACGTCACACAACAATACGTTACACACACACACTGAGGTGCCATTCACACAGCGAGGTATCACTCACACAGCTGTATCCTCATCAACCTCTTGGATTTGGGGTGTTGGCCAGGATCTCCACTCTTGATCGCTATTCATAGACCCCAATCCCCCCCACCCACCCCCGGAAGATGTGAGCATGTGGATGTCGGGAAGGTCAGGTACCACGGTGACCTGTGTCCCCGCTGCAGCTCAAATACGCACAGCAGGCCAGCGAGCACCGTCCCCGGGGTAGGGAAGGCAGAGGAGAAGATGTGCAGCAAATGGAAGTGCGAAAAAGCTTTGCCAAATGCATTGCGGTTGGAGATACAAACCAACCAGCCTTCAATGCTATCCCTGATACTCAGAAACCCATCACTGTGCTGGTCTGACACTCGGAAATCTATCACTGTGCTCAACACTTTTTCTAGGTCTCCACCTGTGTTAGAAATCGCCTGCCTTACACCAGAGGAATGCAAAAAACAAGGTTTAGTGACCTCCAAGCGTTGGATTAACAGAAGCTGATTGGGAGGATTCCCTTCTCCCAATGACTGGTCTGTCCTTCCATCCTGCCGATGGGCTGGGCTGTCATCAGCAGTGCCCTGGAATACTACGGACCCGCCTGGCTCAGGAACCAGATTAGAGACTGTCACACAGGGTTGCCTCGATTCTGATATTACAACCCTGGGGACAACATCACCTTGGAGCTAGCACAAACCCAAAGACACACTGCTTACCTCCACCCGTTCCATTGAACGACCCAGTGATGGTGTGATATGGACCTGCTCTTAAACATGCCCTTATTAATGAGCTAGTTTGAGAGGCGCCTGGCTCTCTTGGGGTAGTGGTTGGGCTCTGTCCCACGCTAACCTTATTAAGGGCTAATTGGTGCTTGCGTATCCTTTGTGGGACTGGGAGGGAGGTTGTGATGGGTGAAGGAGACCAGTTCAGAGTCTGTAATGTGTGAGCGTGTGTCTGACAGTCTGTAATGATGGGCCACATTGTCGTAAAGAGGTTCTGTCTCTCTGAGGCAGAATAGTGCTGGTGGTCATGTTTAGGATGGTTCCAGAATCAGCACTGCTCCATGGACCTTCCCCATACCCAAACACCTCCTCCCACCACCCCACCCAACACTGGAGAGCTGCGTGAGCCAAGGCTGTATGGAGTGAACACTAACTATGTGTGTGCTCTCTGTCCCTGTGCCAGTGTTGAGCCGGTATTCCCTACGCCCGTCCCCATCACACACACTGATTCCGAGGTTTACAAAATGCTGCAGGAAAACCAGGAGTGTGACGAGCCACCACGCCAGTCCGCCTCCTTCCGGGTGTTACAGCAGATCCTGGAGTCAGAAGGCAATGGTACGGAGTGTGCCAGGAGCGGGTTCGCCTCTTTGTCTGCCACTGGCAGGGTTCAGGGATTATTAAAGGCTTTGGGGGAGTGAGAGCTTAATGGAGTTAGACTGGACGAAAGTCGGGTTAGACTGGGGGTTGCGAGGAGACAATGGGGTTAGACTGGGGGGAGCAAGGGGAGAATGGGGTTAGACCACGGGGAGATTGGGTTTAGACTGGGTGAGAGCGAGGGGAGAGTGGGGTTAGACTGGGTGAGGGGAGAGTGGGGTTAGACTGAGTAAGCGCGAGGGGAGAGTGGGGTTAGATTGGGCGAGAACAAGGGGAGAGTGGGGTTAAACTAGGGGTAATGAGGAGAGAGTGGGGTTAGATTGGGGGGAGCGAGGGGAGAATGGGGTTAGACCGGGGGGGGGCGGGGGAAGTGTGAGACTATGTGAGAGCGAGGGGAGATTGGGGGGAGCGAGGAGAGAATGGGGATAGACTGGGGGAGAGTGGGGTTAGAATGGGGGGAGCAAGGGGAGAATGGGGTTAGACCGGGGGAGATTGGGATTAGCCTGGGTGAGAGCGTGCAGAGAGTGGGGTTAGACTGGTGAGAGCGAGAGGAGATTGGGGGGAGTGAGGGGAGAATGGGGATAGACTGGGGGAGAGTGGGGCTAGACTGGGATGCCGACAGGGTTGGCTTGTGTGGAGACAGAGACCTGTGGGTGTGTGATGGCCAGTGACTTTTGATGTTTGCAGGAGAGCTGGAGAAGCCCAGCGGGTTCCGCAGTGTGAAAGCCCCCGCCAGCAGAGTGGCCTCCTCGATTGGGAGCGGGCAGACACTGCCAATGTGTGAGCTGTGTGGTACTGCCATTGTGTAA
>NW_024704748.1:5393339-5513339 GCF_018977255.1 Callorhinchus milii
TCTCAAAACCTCATTTTCTCTCTGGGATTTTCCTGCTTGGAAAGCTCCTGATTCATTTTTCCTTCCACTGAGTCTCTGTTCCACAGGCATCTCTGGTACCTCATCCCTTGACGTCATTGTTCAAGAGAACCAGAAAGTGAGAGCCAGCAGGACCCCAGTGGGACCACAGTCTGATTCTACCCTCTGCTGAAGTACCCACACCCTACACTCTCTCGCAGGGACTTTACCTCACTCACCCAACCCCTTAGAACAGCATTAAAGTTTATCAAACCTAATTCTAACCCTTTGATATCTTGAAACTGAGACCCAAGTAAAAGTTGCAAGAAAATATTATTTTGCTTTCTGTTTGCTGATAAAGTGGATAAAATACTTGGTGTCCAACACACATTGGATCTGTTTGCCAGGTCAGCCTCTAATCTGGTACCAATCTGAGTGGGTAAAATCCCATAAACCGTGAACCTCATCACCACAAGAAACCAATCGTTCATTCAGTGGTTCCTGCAAGCCGGCTCATCTGGGGCGGAGAGGGGGGCGTTCGAGGAACCGACTGGGAGGCTGGCTCCAACTCCTTGAGTCCTACAGTTTGTGGGTTGATCACTTCGATTAGTTCAGTGGTGTTTGAGCCTTATGTTTCTCCCACAGGCCAGTGCTGGATGTCGCTATCCCTCAAGATAAGGAGATTAATCTGAAGCTGCAGAACGTGCTGATGCTTCTCAGGAAGTGCTGTAACCACCCATACCTCATTGAGTACCCGCTAGACTCCAGCACCCAGCAATTTAAGGCAAGGAGTTTATTCTACCTATTGCATTGTTTAGATATTGTCCTAGCAACTGTCTTGGTGCAAAATGTATTGTGATATTCCTGTAGGCCAGTCTGTCCCTCTGTGTAGCCTGCGAATTGCGAGCTTGTGCTATTCGATAATGCTCGTATAAACCGCAGAATTTTGTTTGTAGATCGATGAAAATTTGGTGAAAACTTCTGGGAAGTTTCTCATCTTGGATCGAATGCTGCCAGAGCTCAAAAAAAGAGGACACAAGGTAAGTGAAACCATTATTATGCACAGTTTGTGTTGCATTTTGTGTGTGTGTGTCTGTGTAGGGGTGGGGGAGGTCCCACTACTCCCAAAGCCCTTCCCCTCTCCCAACCTGTCAGCTCCAGCCCCACAGCAGCTCAGTGAATGTGAGGAGTCTGGTACGGACACCGTTCATGGTTCCTGGTTGTGTGGGAACTTTCAACATGAATCTCCAGGCTGTGCGCACACTGCATAGGCCTCTAGGTATCAGTTTCTCTCAGTGGTCTGGCCAATATCCATCCAGATAAAATTCAGATAAAACTGGTCATTCACCTTGTAGATGTACACAGCAAAATTCTACATACAGCTGCCAGTTTTCCTACAAAAACAAACAATTCACTTGCCAGTTATTGTGCAGCGCACGGAAACACGTTGACACTAAGGCAATATGAAAATCCATGTTCTCTTTTATCTCGTCATTTTGAAATACAATTTTTGCAATAATGAATTACTACTTTGCTCTTCTCAGACACACACAGACAAACCCACACACACACAGACACACACACATTGTACAAGTGTTCGCTATTCTCGCTAATGTGATCTTTTAACAGGTGCTGTTATTTTCACAAATGACCTTAATGCTGGACGTTCTGATGGACTTCTGTTACCTGAGGGACTACAAGTACAGCCGTCTGGATGGCTCCATGTCCTACTCTGACCGGGAGGAAAATGTAGGTCCTGCTTATGTCTTTAAATTTAATTCCTCCAGATTGAGCCACCTTTGCAGTGTAACCTGTAAGTTCTCTGTAACCTTTGCCTGTGCTTCTTTCCACAGATAAAACATTTCAACACAGATCCTGATGTATTCATCTTCCTGTTGAGCACTCGAGCTGGGGGACTGGGCATTAACCTGACTGCGGCAGACACCGTTATTATATATGATAGTGACTGGGTGAGTGTGTGAGGGCTACTCGTGGTGCTCCGACCTGCTCTGGCCTTTGAGACCCTAATGTTGCCTTCAGTGACTTCAAACTCGTTCCCTCCCTGCATACATACACACACACACTCAGACTGAGGAAACCCCCTGCACTGCTTGTCAAGAGAGCTTTCTGCTAACAGTAGCTATGAAAATGCCTTTATCCGTTAACATATCTTTACAACTAATTGTTTGCTCGGACCTCCCTTTCCTCTCCCCCCCCCCCCCCCCCCCTCCCCGTCGACTTTGTTTTATCTCTACAGTTTAGCTTGTTATCATTCACATTCCTGTTTGTAATCAAGAGTTTCAGCTTGAACAAAATCTATAAAGGGTGTGGGGGAATGAAGCTAAACGCAATCCTCTTTCACAGACTAGCACAGGCGCGATGGACTGAATAGTTTCTTTCTGTGCTGTAATATTCTATGGTTACAGTTTTATCATTTTTCCCCTTTCCCTGAGTGAGCCTTCGTCCTCCTATTCCCCCTGCTCCATTCTGGCATCCGCTGTATTGAACAGCCCCAATCCTGTGCATTGTGTTTTCTATGAATGATCTGTGTGGTGTGGCAATAGGCCAAGCCTGCAAACTGAGGAGAAAGAAATTGCACTTTATAGTGTGCGCCCGTCACATTGAATCATCTCCGAGTTTCAGAGCAAATATTTTCAGCCACTTTTGCAGCAAAAGTGGCAGCCATTTTGTGCACACCAAAGTGAGGGGTTGAGGCAGGAAGTTATGGAAGTTATGGGCATGGTGGCACAGCTGAGTCGAGGGAGTGGGGGCAAGCTTGTGCCAGCCTGAGTAAGGGGGTGGGGCAGAGGAGTGGGATACAAGCAGGTCTGAGAGGTAGGGAGGTGCTAGGATGTGAAGGGATTTGTATGTAAGGGCAAGGATCTTGAAATTAATCTCAGTTAAGTTTAATGCTGAGCTTTTCTCTGAATTGGCTTTTTGAAAGCCTAAAGAGTAGAATTAGCCTGAGATGCTGTCAATGCTGCTGTGTGGAATGGTGTTCTGTTCCGTTTGAAGCCGTGCTAAGATCTGGCTTTCCCCACTAGAATCCTCAGGCGGATATTCAGGCTCAAGATCGCTGTCATCGGATCGGCCAGACCAAGCCGGTGGTCATTTACCGGCTGGTCACCGCCAACACCATTGACGAGCAGATTGTGGAGAAAGCCACAGCCAAGCGACGGCTCGAGAAGCTCGTCATTCACAAAAGTAGGTTCTAACTATTGTGTGTGTGGGGGGCCACGGTGGGGGGAGTGTGGTGTGGGGGGAGGGGGGTGAGGCACCTTCCGTCTTATAACATGCTTACAAAATACACACACCTCATTTTACAGTATATCCTGGAAGCACTTTGAGGCATCCTCCTGACATGAAAGCCATTATATTAAATGTAATCATTTTTATGAGACAGGTAAAACTCGCGTAACATTTAATACGACTTAAGTGAAGTACGAGTTCTACATAAATTGGATTTTATGCAAGTAACGAATAACAAATACATCTTTACAATGTATATGTCCCGGTGCAGAAAGTGCGTTCATTGAATGACATGAACTCTTACGGAGGACTAGGAACGCTGCAACAGCATCATTTCAAGTCTTGAAATTTATTGCGTTGTAGTGTAGTGTTCCAAGCGTATGCAGTTCTTTTGTCAAGGCCGCTGGGAGATGTATCACCACAAGGTGATACTGCGATGTTAGGAGAGGATTTCCATTATTTGGAACCAAAAAATCGTTGCCATTTAGCCGCTTATCCTTGTAAAATCTGCGTGTTGCAAAGAAATCAACGTTTTTTTACAACAACAAGATTCCATTTATAAAGCGCCTTTCATGTCAGGAGGACGTCCCAAGGCGCTGCACAGTTGGGTCATGACCCGAGCAGGGGGGAAATGGTCAGGGTGAGGAAGGGAGGGAGCAAGGAGGGGGGAAATGGTCAGGGTGAGGGGAGGGAACGGAGGGAGCGAGGAGGGGGAAGAGAGTCGAGAGGGGAGCTGAAGGCACGGTCAAAGAGAATAGGAAAATGAATGGGACTTGGGACCATGTACGATATAGACACACGGTCTGGGAGTAATAGAGTAGTGACTATGTGTGCTATATGCACTGTGCTTTATAAATGCAAGTTGCTGTTGCATGTACAACTTAGGCAATTATAGGACTTATAACGCAACGACTTACGCAAATTCACTCACCTGTGATGCCTTCTGTGCGAACGAATTTAGTATCCAGTTTGTGCCCTGTGCTTTGTTTATATCAGGGTAAAACATGACTCCTTCACTTGCCCAATGTTATTTTCCTTTCTTTAGACAAGTTTAAAGGTGGCAGGTCAGGAATGACCCATTCCAAGAGCTGCCTGGATCCCACTGAACTAATGGAACTCCTGAAGTCCCGTGACCACGAGAGGTATTGAATTTGTTTTACTCTGGGTGTAGTGAAGTGGTGAGTGTATTTACCAGACATAAACGTGGTATGTTTCTGGGTCACTGTAGCATGTTGACCCCAGTGTCAGTTTGGCTGAGCAAAAGCATGTACATATGTGAGTTTGTGTGTGTGTGTGAATGCTTGGAACAGGTTTTGGTGTCTTGTAGTCCCTGGAGATGATTTATAGCAAAAGTAAAGATGTGATTGAAAGATGAACAGAGCTTTCAGCTTGACACGGGCGAGGGGAGAGAGGTCTCATTCGTTACATCTCCAACACCTCGTTTTGAGACTGAAATCCGCTTTACAGTTTTTTTGTGCAAGCCAAGAGAGAGCTGCAGCTCCTCACCCCTCTTACCTGTGCTTTCACTCAACAGAGAGGTAAAGGGAACCACTGAGAGGGTGATGAGCGACTCTGACCTGCAGTCCCTGCTGGATCGCACTGATATGATGGGTAAGTACTGGTGCTGGTCCACACAGTTGGGGGGGAGATGCAGAAGCCAGTCCGAGATGGGGGGCAAGGAGATTGGACAAGGTGGAGTGGGGGGGTGGGGAGTGGGAAGTTGAGGCTGGGCACAGCTGAAGTTGAGTAACGTCATCTGTTTTCTTCCAGACAAAATGAAAAGAAATGTGGAAGTGAAAACCCAGAGAGATAATATCTTCAGAGTGCTGCAGAGCGAGGCCGAGAATGTGGAAATTCGTCTGTCAGGGCTGTGAGAGCAGCTGTGGACAGCTTCCCTCACGCCACAGGCTCACACACGCACCCTGTACAGTCAGCAATTGTGGCTAGTCTCTCTGCCCGGTAGTCAGAGCTTTAGCAAAGTGCATTTTTAGTTTACTTTTAGCTGAGCTACAAGACTTGGCACAGATGGAGAGGCAGAGTCCTTGTGTGCGATATTCCTGCACGTTACTGTGGTGAGCTGTTCTGCTCCAGTGTTAAGTTAAACCATGACTCCCTCTCCTGTCTGGGATCGTAGTGTGCTCACAGAGACCATGGCTCTATACTGTAGCTTCTCTAATAGAACTGGTGATGGGTGAATAGAGTGAAATATTTATACTTTGTGCATAAGATCTGGAATTGTAATCCTTGCTGTTACATACCTGCTCTCCTCCTGACAGCAGTGTACTGTTCAGGCCTCAGATTGGGAGGGAATGTTATAGATGTGATTTTCCCTGGAATTGATCAGCTGCACCTTAGCAAGAGCGTGTGACAACTGCAATTGAGGAGTGAAGCCAGTTTGGAACTTTATAACTATCATCTCCTACCCCCCACCACCCCCACAACAATCTCTGCAGAGACTGTCCCAGTGCGTTAGCAATGTCCCTACCCCAATTTCTGCAGACACCGTGTTACCATTGTCCCTTCCCCAATCACTGCAGACACTGGTCCAGTACGACGCTCTCTGATTCTCATCTACTTTAAATCCAGTGTAGATATTTTATTCTGTTTACTATCCATCATATTGGAACAATTATCCAGTTTCTTATATGGCCCCATTTCCCTACCCCTTTCTCTCTTTCTCTGTTCATGACTAGCTTGCTGTCTCTTCTCTTTCTAGCTCCCTTCTTTCTCTCTGTCAAGTTCACACTTTTTTTCTTACTCTGGGTTTTATTTATACTCAGGGTCACTGATAGCCCTTAGAATTCCTTGTGACAGAGGGTTGTTTCTGTGAACTGAACACGCTGCTCTGGGAGCTGTAGTTGGCTGGAGCCTCGTTCGCTCAGGCAGTGATGTGGAGCGTTGCTCCCACTGTGTTCAGGACCATGTTGTTATTTGTTTTTGGTATGGGGCTGTCAGCGGATTTTAATTTTGGGGGAGTGTGCGTGGAACGCTCTAGTTTGCGGGACTCAGTTTAAATAATTAGCCAGCGAGCTGTTAAGTGAAGCTCGCTCTGTCCATGGCTGGGAATCCAGGACAGAACTGGGTGTTCGAGGTCAGACCCTGCCCAAGTGATTGTTTTCAACACTGTACCTGCCAGGCCCTGAGATCAGCTGCTCCTTAGCCTACGAGGGCTTGGGACGCTGATGTATAAAAACTGTACAAAATGTTTTAATTAAAAAAAAGTTAATTTTAACCTGGTCACTTTGTTTTCTTCCTCAAGTGGCCTGCGTATGGAGGATTTTGTTTGCTAACCATTTGCTTTTCACACGGAGGCTTGTGGAAATCTGGAACTTCCCCCCCCCCCCCCCGAAGATTAAAAATAAATGTCACTCATTCCATGCCTGTTTGTGGGACACTGCTGTGCGCAATGGCTGCCGCGTCTCGCCCACAAAATATACAGTCAATTCACTTTACAGTATATTCTGTGAAGCACTTTGTGATATCTCAGAGGTGTTAAGGTGCTGTATCAAATGCAAGGATTATTGTTATTAAAAGGCTGTGGATGTTGGCTCAAATGGAACTTTCAAGTCTGAGGTGGGGGATAGATGTTTGTTGGGTACGGGTATCAAGGAATATGGGGCAAGGGCTGGTAAATGGAATTGATATACAGATCAGCCGTGATCTAACAGAATGGTGAAACAGGTTCGAAGGTCTGGATGGCCTATTCCTGTTCCATTATGGCCCCATTGCTGTTTCTTCTACCATGTTTCATGGGCACTGGGAGAAGGGGGTTTGCACAGCTGTCAGCATCTCTTGAGCACCTTCCAAGGAGCTGTTCTTCATGTTAATTACGATGATGAGTTTCTCAGGGAGCAGCTCAGATGAGACCTAAACCCTAATTGCTACAGACACGATTGGCAGGAGGAACCGTGAATGCATTTTCCATCTTTGTACAAACAACTCCGTTTCTGGAATCCATTGCTGTCCCTATCTGGGAATGTGGACGGACCATGTAGATAAAGGGAGCTTTACTGTGTCTCTAACCCTGACCTGGGAGTGTGGACGGACAGTGCAGAGGGAGCTTTACTGTGTCTCTAACCCTGACCTGGGAGTGTGGACGGACAGTGCAGAGGGAGCTTTACTGTGTCTCTAACCCACGCTTACTGAGGTTAACTGCAAAGGATGGTGTGTCTGCAATATTGAGACAACTGCGTCCGATACTGACAAAACGGGTTGTATGATTAAGCTGCTCAGTGATGGCTTTACCACAGCCAGCAGGCGGCAGCGGAGGCCAGCATTCCACATTGAAAGGGGATTTTTTAATTGATGGAGTTCTTGGGTCCTCAGGCACAGCGCAACTCGCCCAGGAATTGTGGCATTCAGGATCCTGGGATATAAGCCATCAGGACCCAGTGACCTGTCAGTCTGATATTTGAGTAACTGTTGGTTAATTTTCTCTTTGAAACTTCTAACTGTTCTGTGCCTTATATTCTCCGAATGCTCCCTTAATCACTTGGCTCAGCCTCCCTCGTCACTCGCACTCCTCTGGGTCAGAAGCTGAGTTTAAGCCCTTGTGTTGTGAGCTCGTGTTCGAGGCTGATATTCCAGTGCACAGATATGATGGGGAGAGAGCAGGGAATGGGATTAGAGTAGACAGCTCCAGTTGGGGAGTGAGCACCAGCGCTGATACAATGGGGAGAGAGCACTGCAGAGTTGGAAGACTCCGGCCCTTAGATAAGGCATTCAATCAAAGTCTCATCTGGGCCAGTTCAGGTGGATGTTAGTCCTCTGACACTGATAGAAAAGAGTTCCTTGGCCACAAATGTTGATTTCACTCGTTTATGGGACTTTGCTGGTACAAATAAGTTATGTGTTTGCCCCATTGTATACTATATAAAAGTTTATTTTCACATCATCCCTTTATTTTAGATTCTATCTGCCTTGTGATTCAGTTGGATATAAAGGGCTACTGCTCTATTACTATTCCAGAGGTTGTGTGGAGTCTTTCTCCTGGTTAACTTCATCAAACTTCCCCTCGTCCAAGTTTACCTTCATATTAATTGGTTGATCATCGCATTGTTTGTGGGATGTTGCTGGTGTGTATATATAACATTCACTTTATTTCTAAGAAGTTATAATAATCCTTGCATTTGATGTAGCGCCTTATCACGCAATCGAACGTCTCAAAATATTATAAAGTTGTAAAGTGCTCAGACATTTGTTTTTATGTGAAAGGTGCTATAAAAACATGTTGTTATAATAGGGCAGTCGCCAAGCACTTTTTCTGGGTTTCTGCCAATTGCTCACTCTCCACTGCAAAGATATTTCCTACACTTGGAGACGTTTTCCTACAGGAAATATGCGATATAAGTGCAAGTTGTTTCGTTATCACTTAATGGCTTAACTGGCTCCAAGGTGACATGTTTAACAATGGAACGTCAGAATCGAGCCCAATCTCCTTGGCGGTCTCCAGTCTGGTTCCTGAGCCAAGCAGGTCCGCAGTACTCCAGGGCACTGCTGATGAAAGCACAGCCCAGCGTGGCTCAACAGCAGGACATGGAAGAGTAAACCAGTCACTGGTGCCAGGGAATCATCCCTCTCAGCTCCTGTAAACCCTGGAAGCCAAAGCTTGCCAGGCAGCGATATCAATGGCAAGCTTTGCAGTTTTAGTTGGTAAAACTCCAGCAGTTACCCAACACACACTCAAGATCCTTGGCTCTCACCAACCTGTGACTTAATACTAATAAAGTTGGAGGAATGACCATCAGCACAGACATAGAACCATAGAATTATACAGCACAGAAGGAGGCCATTCGGCCCATCGTGTCTGTGCCGGCTCTTTGAAAAGAGTTACCCAATTCAATCCCACTCCCCCGCGCTCTCCCCATAGCCCAGCGAACTTGTCCTCCCTAAATAATTATCTATCTACTCTCTTAAAAGCCATCATCAAATTGGCTTCCACCACCCTTTCAGGCAATGAAACCCACGCATTCGTTACATCAAGGCTCGATTATAGAAATTCCCTCCTCATCGGCCTTACAAACTCTTCCCTTCACAAGCGGCAGATCATCCAAAACTCTGCAGCTCGTGTACTCTCTCGCGCACCAGGCTCCATGACCACATCACTCCCACCCTCGCCCGAATCCAATGGCTCCCCATCCATGGCCTTGCCCCCTCCTACCTTTCTCACCTGCAGACTCCCTACCAACCTGCCTGCTCCCTCCGTTTAGAGGGCTCCGGCCTGTTCCATGTCTCCTGCCCTACCATCGGTGGCCGAGCTCTCTGCCCGCACACTCTGGAACTCCATCCCACAGTCCCTTCGCCTCACTTCCTCCCTTGCCTCCTCTTCGATCATGTCTTCGGTCACCCTCCCACCTCTCTGCCTTCCCTCACCCCTACCCACCCCTCCCCCATGCTCGGGTCCTGACCCCTGTCTGTCCAGAGCCTTGGATGTCCTCCCGACCTGAAAGGCGCTCTATAAATGTAATTTTATTGTTGTATTCCAGATCCAAACAATTCGCTGTATTTAAAAAAAATTCTCCTTACCTCCCCTCTGTTTTAACAACTATTTTAAATTGATGGTTACCGACCCATCAGCCATGGTGGGGAAAGCGTGGGGAATGGGATTAGAGAGCTCCAGGGGGAGCGAGCACCCGCACACACGATGGGGAGAGAGTAAAGAATGGGATTAGAGTGGAGCGCTCCAGTGGGGGGAGCAAGCTACAGCACAGACAGTTTTGGCGAAATGGCCTCCCTAAACTGTAAAATCTGATCTCGGGGTTTGGGGCAGGTCTGTCCTGTGGCTGAGTGGTTTTGTGTCAGTCTCGGCAGAGTTACTGTGTCCATATGTTGCTCTGGGTGAGTGAGGCCGGCAGGTCACCTTTCATCCCAAGGAAGGATGTGGCATTTCCTCCCTGTTCGGTGCGGGTTTCCTGCAGCATTCTGTTTCATTTTAGTGAATATTAACAATGTTTTGTATGCAGGACTGCAATTCGTGAAAGGCTGCCTTTGTCACAATGGCCTCTGGAGAAGATACACTTTGTCAAACATTTGAGGTATCTGATCTTTGTGACCAATGTTAGCAATAATCACCTCCCTTTCCTGCACGGCTGTGATAAGAGGAGCGAGAGAGCACTGAACGAAACATTCCAGCACCGGGCAGTGTGAGTGAGTGGCTCCCAGTAACAGCGGCAACAACAGAGTTTCATTTACATTGTGGAGTCCATAGCGTAGTAGTTAACGCGTTCACCTCGCAAGTGAGAAGACCCGGGTTCGATTCCCGAGCAGGGCGAAACCTTAGGCAAGTTTCCTTACTCCACACGCCTCTCTTTACCTAGCAGTAAATAGGAATCCGTTTGTTAGTCGATTGGTGGATACTTTCCGGGGAAAATAATCTTGTTTAAAAAAAATTGTCACTCAATCCACAACTGTTTGTGGGATACTGCTGTGCGGAATTGGCTGCCACATTTCATCCACAAAATACACAGTCAATCCACTTTAAAATATATTCTGTGAAGTGCTTTGAAACGTCTCAATGATGTGATGAGGCGCTCTATCAAATTCTACGATTATTAATATTATTCAGTCACTCACATCTTGCACTGGTAAAGTACCTTTCCATCGGATAAAATGTTAAACAGGCTGTTTCCGGGATATTGCTGTGCGCAAATTGACTGCCACGTCACCCTACAAAACACAGTCATTATACTTTACAGTAAATCCTGTGAAGCGCTTTGTTTGTCCTCCTGAAATAAAAGGTGGATTATATGTAAGGATTGTTATTATATAGAAGTGTTTCACAGAGGCAATAAGGAACCTCAAAGTGTAATAAAACATAAGAATATTTGAATTTGATACAGAGGCTATAACATCAAAACATCTCAAAGTACTTAACATATAATTGTTGTCAAGTGACTGTATTGAAAGAAACTGAAGGGCACTGGGAGAGTGGGATTAGGCTGTGTGGGAGCCTGGGATTAGGCTATGTGGCTGGTAGAGCTCCGGTGAGGACTGGAGTGACCGAATGGCCAGTTTCTGGGAAGTAAAGTGCCAGAAGTGCACGATAGTGAAGACAGTGCAGAACCACACTGAGAATTGCTAATCAGCTGAGCTGCCAGGGACGGGTCAGTGCCCTTGACCTGACAGATAGAGTGTTACTAAACTAGAGCTCAGCCCACACTGAGGTTCATACAGAGATCCCGCTGAGCAATCAATTCATTCTCACTTTTTAGTAAATTATTGTTTTATTAAATAATAATCCTTACATTTCACAGAAACAGGACTAGGCCATTCAGCCCCTCGAGTCTAGTCTGCCATTCTATAAAATCATGGCTGATCTGTACGTCGAGTCCAATTACCCGTCTTTATCCTGTATCTCTTAATACCCAGACCAAACAAATATCTATCTACCTCAGTCTTAAAAATGTGAATGGATCCAGCATCCACAGCCTTTTGGGGGAGAGAGTTCCAGATTTCCACTGCACTTTGGGTTAAAAACTGCCTCCTAATATCACTCCTAATGTCCGAGTTCTCATTTTAAGATTATGCCTCTTTGTTCTGGTTCCCACCAGAAGAAATAGTTTTTCTGTCGCTCCCCTATCGAGTACCTTTATTATTTAAAAAAGCTCAATCAGATCACCCTTCAATCTTCTAAACTCAAGGGAACAGAGACCAAGTTTACACAACCTGTTCTCGTAATTTAACCCTTTAAATCCTGGTATCGTTCTGGTGAATCTGCACTGCACCCCCTCCAGATCCAATATATCCTTCCTGAGGTGCGTGCTCAAAAATGAATGTATTGCTCCAGATGGGGCCTCACCAGGACTCTATATAGTTGTAGCATCATTCCTCTTCTTTATATCCCAGACCGTTGAGTTATAGGTCAATATTCCCTTAAGCTTTTTGATACCTTTTTGTACCTGTGAGCTTGTTTTTGATGATTTGTAAATGTGGACACCCAAGTCCCTTTCCTGTTCCACAGTTCTTAGTTTCTCACCATTTAGAAAATATTCTGTTTTGCTATTTTTGGATCCATAGAGGATGATTGCACACTTCCCCACATTGAATTCCATCTGCCACAGTTTTGCCCACTCACTCAATCTGTCCCTTTGTAACTTCCTGCTCCCATTGACACAATTTACTGTGCCTCCTAATTTTGTGTCATCTGTAAATTTGGATATAAAGCTCTATATTCCTTCATCCAAGTCATTTTTATATATATATAATATATACTATGGTGAAAAGCTGAGGCCCCAGTACAAACCCTTGGGAAAAACTACTTGTTATGGCCCGCCAATCGGAGAACGTTCCTTTTATCCCTACTCTCTGTTTCCTGCATCCCAACCAATTACCAAACCACGTCGCAAGGTTACTCCGATTCCATGCACTTTCATTTTTGCTAATAACCTCTTGTGCGGAATCTTATCAAATGCCCTCTGGAAGTCCATGTAGACAACATCCATAAACACTCTCTTATCCACCATTTTAGTGACCTCCTCAAAAAAAAATTCAATTAGATTTGTCAGACATGACCTATCCTTCACAGATCCATGCTGACTCTCTTTGATTAGCTCATACTTGTCCAAGTGCTGTCACTCCGTCCCTGATGAAAGATTCCAGTAACTTCCCCACAACTGAAGTTAAGATGACAAGTCTATAGTTAGCTGATTTCTCCCTCCCTCCCTTCTTAAATAATGGCGTGACATTTGCAATTTTCCAATCCAAGGGCACAATTCCCCAAGTAGAGAGGTTTGGAAAATTATGAATAACGTATCTGCAATTTCCTCCCCTACTTCTTTTCATATCCTGGGGTGGAATCTATCGGGTCCTGGAGATTTGTCTATCTTTAGTCCCATTAATTTTTCCATACCATTTTTTAAAAATTTATATTGAATCAATTTAGTAATTCTTTTTGGCTTATTTTTAGATTCCCTTGGAATCTATTTTGTCTTCTTCCTCTGCTGTGAAAACGGAAGCAAAGTATTCATTCAACAAGCCTGCCATTTCCTTAATGTCCAGTATAGTTTCATTTACATCTGTCTTTGATGGGCCCACATTCTCCTATACCACTCTTTCTCTTAATATATTTATAAAAATGTTATTGTTGCCCTTGATATCCCTTACAAGTTTTTTCTCATTTTTCCTTTTTGCACCTCTTATTACCTTCTTTGTACCTTTTTGTCTCCCAGTTCGCTGGATTTCCACTTTTTCTTGCATTAGCATAAGACTTTTCTTTTAGTTTGATGCTGCCTCTTATCTCATTTGTCCACCATGGTAGTTGAATTACATAAGTGGAGCTTTTGTGTGTTAGGGGTATGTGCTGGTCTTGTGTTGTACCAAATAGCACAGACATGATGGGGAGAGAGCAGGAAATGAGATTAGAGAGAGTCAGTGGGGGTGGGAGCACTAGCACAGACACAATAGGGAAGAGAGCAGAGAACGGGATTAGAGTGGAGAGCTCCAGTGGGGGGAGCGAGCACCAGCACAGACATGATGGGCACTGTAGTTTCTATTTTCGATGTAACGTGTTTAGTTCTCCAACATTTGTCCACCTTTGTCACCTCAGCCTGGACTCAGCGCAGGTGACAGTGTGGTGTGTTTGTGAGGAGACACTGGAGGAAACCCCTCCCTGTGGCAGAGCGGGGCTTTGCACTGCGAGGGGAAGGGTGGGTTGGAATGCTGCTGCAAACCAAGGCAAGCCAAGCCCACCAATTGTATGTAAACGGGAGTGAAACATTTGTTCCGAGTGTTTCTAATCCCTGCACAGGAAATACTTTGTTCCCCGCCTGTGGTCATGGAACTTTCCCAGAGTCCAAACACCTCTCAGCACGTGATGGAGAACATGCACTCCCCCCTCCACACAACCAATCTTGTGATTAAGCAGTAACTGGCTGAGAAATAATTAACCCCCTTTTACCGCCGTAACCTCAGTGCCAGCTGGCGCTGTGACAATCAACTGGCTGGAGGCTACCTAAGGCCACTGGGGTGGGTGTGATCTTGTCCGACACAGAGACCGCACTCTCCACGGACAGTGTGGTCTCTGCGCAGGACAAAAGCTCAGCGTAGGAGAGAGGGATGGGGTGATCAGCGGATTGTCTTTGGGTTTCGGTGAGGGTTCATTCAGAGCTTTCCCCACAAGACTGTGGAGAATAATAATTCTTGCATTTGATACAGCGCATTATCACATCTTTGCGACGTCTCAAAGTGCTTCACAGAAATACACTGTAAAGTGAATTGACTATATTTTATGGGCAAAACGCGGCAGCCAATTGCGCACAGCAGTTGGCTGCGTCCCACAAACAGTCGTGGATTGAGCGACCAATTTTTTTTAAAGGGATTATTACCCTCCGAAAGCGATCCGCCAATCGACTAACAACTGGGTTCCCGCTGACTACTTGGTAAACAGAGGTGTGTGGAGGAAAGAAACTTCCCTAACTTTTCGCCCTCTGGGGAATCCAACCCAGATCCTCTGGCTGGTGAAATAAACAAACACCTCTATGCAGACGTACCCACACCCCCCCCACCACCACTCCCCTCCCAACACACACTCACACATTAAGACACTCAGACACTCACACCCAGACCCTCACACTCACACCCAGACCCTCACACTCACACCCAGACCCTCACACCCAGACCCTCACACTCACACCCAGACCCTCACACCCAGACCCTCACACTCACACCCAGACCCTCACACTCACACCCAGACCCTCACACCCAAACCCTCACACTCACCCCCAGACCCTCACACTCACACCCAGACCCTCACACCCAGACCCTCACACTCACACGCAGACCCTCACACTCACACCCTCACACCCAGACCCTCACACTCACACCCAGACCCTCACACTCACACCCAGACCCTCACACCCAGACCTTCACACTCACACCCAGACCCTCACACTCACACCCAGACCCTCACACGCAGACCCTCACACTCACACCCAGACACTCACACCCAGACTCACACCCAGACCCTCACACCCAGACCCTCACACTCACACCCAGACACCCAGACCCTCACACGCAGACCCTCACACTCACACCCAGACCCTCACACCCAGACCCTCACACTCACACCCAGACACCCAGACCCTCACACTCACACCCAGACCCTCACACCCAGACCCTCACACTCACACCCAGACACCCAGACCCTCACAATCACACCCAGACCCTCACACCCAGACCCTCACACACTCTCTGCTGTGGGCAGCGCTGGGCTTGGAGAGGGGGGGTGGGTGGTGCTGGGGGGTGGGGGGGAGATTGTGGTCCTGATGGAGTGACACGGCCAGTGTGAGATGGGCAGTGGCTGTGATCCCTCCCTCCTCCCTCCCTCTGACACACACAACACACACACACACACACACACCGGGGGTGCGGCTGTGTGGTGTTGGTCACCGCTAACGCTGTGCGTGTGAGTGACTGAGTGTGCGTGTGAGTGAGTGAGTGAGTGTGCGTGTGAGTGTGTGTGAGTGTGTCAATGAGTGTGCCCCCGTTGCCCCGGGGGTCAGTCTCTCAGCGATGATGTTCGGACGCCATCGCATCTTCGGGATAGGAAATTCCTGGAAAAGAGGTAGGACCGCACCGAGCGGTGTGGGGGGTGGGGAGGGGGTATGGGGGGTGTGGGGGGTGGGGAGGGGGTGTGGGGGTGGGGAGGGGGTGTGAGGGGGGGGTGAGGGGGACAGGAGGGGAGACCAGGGCAGAGAGCACCCACTCGGGCTTCTTGGGTGAAACCTTAATGGTAATGCCTTATCTCCCCAACCTCTCAAACGGCTTCACAGAATATGCTGGAAAGTGTAGTGACTGTGTAGTTTGTGGGCGAAAGACCACGGCAGCCGCTTGCGCCCGACGGCGTCCCACACCGACAGTCGCGGGTCGAGTGACCGCGTTGATATACCGAGGATCGCCCCACAGTCCGCGCCTCGTACGGGGTACAAACACGTCTCCCGTGTGTCGGTCTGTGCGAGCGCTTGTCAGTGCGGGTCTCAGTGTGGGGACGGGTCGTTTTAATCTCCAACCGGAGCTGTCGCTGACCTGGGAGTGGACGCAGAGTGTAGAGGGGCTTTACTCTGTCTCTAACCCTGACCTGGGAGTGTGGACGCACAGTGTAGAGGGGCTTTACTCTGTCTCTAACCCTGACCTGGGAGTGTGGACGCACAGTGTAGAGGGGCTTTACTCTGTCTCTAACACTGACCTGGGAGTGTGGACGCACAGTGTAGAGGGGCTTTACTCTGTCTCTAACCCTGACCTGGGAGTGTGGACGCACAGTGTAGAGGGGGCTTTACTCTGACTCTAACACTGACCTGGGAGTGTGGACGCACAGTGTAGAGGGGCTTTACTCTGTCTCTAACCCTGACCTGGGAGTGTGAACGCACAGTGTAGAGGGGCTTTACTCTGTCTCTAACCCTGACCTGGGAGTGTGAACGCACAGTGTAGAGGGGGCTTTACTCTGTCTCTAACCCTGACCTGGGAGTGTGGACGCACAGTGTAGAGGGGGCTTTACTCTGTCTCTAACCCTGACCTGGGAGTGTGGACGCACAGTGTAGAGGGGGCTTTACTCTGTCTCTAACCCTGACCTGGGAGTGTGAACGCACAGTGTAGAGGGGCTTTACTCTGTCTCTAACCCTGACCTGGGAGTGTGGACACACAGTGTAGAGGGGCTTTACTCTGTCTCTAACCCTGACCTGGGAGAGTGAACGCACAGTGTAGAGGGGCTTTACTCTGTCTCTCACCCTGACCTGGGAGTGTGAAAGCACAGTGTGGAGAGGGCTTTACTCTGTCTCTAACCCTGATCTGGGAGTGTGAACGCACAGTGTAGAGGGGGCTTACTCTGTCTCTAACCCTGATCTGAGAGTGTGGATGGACAGTGCAGAGGAACATTGAGTGGTTGCACTCTTAACCTCTTCTATCTCGGGTTCTGTTGCTGGCACCGCAAAGCTTGTTTCCTCTTTTGAAACAACCCCTCTCTGTCTCTGTGATAAAGCCTCTCCTACACCTGGGAGCTCCTCCGCAGTAGTGGGATCCAGTGATCAGGGCAGGAGCCTGGCATAGCCATCTCCTGCATCAGGATGAGGGTATCAGTGGCTTACTCACCCTCAGTGGCAGATTGACGTGCAGAAATGTGGACAATAGCAGGAGCAGTGATAGCTGAGCACTAACCCAGAGAGCACTGCCATATGGACAATCATCTGCCATTTGTTATTGGTCACCGGGTGTCTTGACACATGCAAAGCCCATCACTAGACTGCTTGTTAGTCGATTGGTGGATCGCTTTTCCGGGGATAACAATTCTTTCAAAAAAATAACAATAATAAATTGGTCACTTCAATCCACGACTGTGTGTGGGACACTGCTGTGTGCAATTGGCTGCCACATTTCCCCCACAAAATATGCAGTCAATTCACTTTACAGTATATCCTGTGAAACACTTTGAGACGTCTCGAAGACGTGATAAGGCGCTCTATCAAATGTAAGGATCATGATTATTATTATTATCATCATCATCATGATTAAGAGTCTCCAAATCACAACGAAAATTCCATGTCTGCCTCTTGGAAATTCCTGTGTCTGCAATGGAATGCGCACACGGACCCAACACCCCAGAGTATCCTTGTCCAACTCGGACCACCTTACTCGTCAGGGCTTTGGCTTGCAGGGTTAATGGGAGCTGAGTGGGGAGGATTCCCTGCCTCCAGTGACTGGTCTGCCTTTCCAAGTCCTGCCAATGAGCCAGGCTGGGCTGTGCAGTCATCAGCAGTGCCCTGGAATTGTATGGACCCGCCTGGCTTGGGAACCGGAGTAGAGACCGTCACAGAGGGTGGGCTCGCTGGGGGCTGGGCATCTTATTCGCTCGCTCGCTCACTCACTCACTCACTCACTCTGACGTCTTTTCCCTGTTACAGTTGTGAAAGAGGAATCGTCGCAGACGGGAGTGGTCCTGACCAAAGTGACGAACCTTAGGAAGGAGTGTGAGAGCGAGGGCAGAGCCCTGGCTGGAACCCCGCTCCCCCTCGTACCCCTGCAGCCCAACATCGCCGAGTGCCCTGCGGGGGTGCTGGTGGGCCCCTTGGACCACAGGGGTTCTAGTGACCAGAGCCCCACCTCCCTGCAGGCGCACTCCACCGCGCTCCACCGGCTGTACAAAGCCGAATCCGAGGACTCTGGGGTGGAACTGCCCCACGGACCCCCCACCCCCACCTCCGAGCAAAGCTTCACCATGCACAGGAGGGAGCCATCCTGTGATTCAGGAATGGCTCTCAGCCTCACCTCCTCGGGACTGAGCCCCGGCTCTGGCCGGTGGGCACCGGGGGGCCAGGGAGAGGAGCCCAGGGGCCCGGGATTGGCCTGGGGGAGGGGACAGACAGCGAGTGTGGAGCCTGGGGACAGGCCGGAGCCCAAGCCCCGGGCACTGTCCCTGGTAGAGATGTTGATCGGGGACACGGCTGCTGAGCGTAGCGTCGAGGCCGAGGCCGGGGGAGAGCAGGACCAAGCGGAGCCAACCAGGTCAGCGTCCAGCAGCAGCCTGGAGCAGTACATGGAGCAGTGCTGTCAGCTCAGTGAGGTGAGGATATCCACTACCGCGTTCTGTAGCTCAGTGGTTAGAGCACTCGCCTGGCAAGCGAGAGACCTGGGTTCGATTCCAGGCAGGGTGAAACCTTAGGCAAGTTTCCTTACTCCACACTCCTCTGTTTACCCAGCAGTAAGTAGTTGTTAGTCGATTGGCAGATCAATTTCCGGGGGTATTAACCCCTTTTTTAAAAAAAATAATTCCCACTCTCCCTTCACCTCGCTTCCTCGCTTGTCTCCTTCAAGACCCTCCTCTTCGATCATGCCTTCGGTCGCCCTCCCATCTCTCTGCCTTTCCTCACCTCTACCCCACCCCTCTCTCATGCTCGGGTCCTGACTGTCCTCCCAACATGAAAGGCGCTCTATAATGTAATTTTGTTGTTGTTTGTGGTTCACTGCTGTGCGCAATTGGTTGCCCCGCGTTTGTTCCAGAAAATATACAGTCGATTCACTTTACAGTATATTCTATGGAGCGCTTTGAGACGTTTCACAGATGTGATAAGGTGCTGTATCAAATGCAAGGATTATTATCATGTCAGGCATTTGAGCTCACAGTCCTGGCTGACACCCCAGTGAGGTTAGGATTGGGGGTACACTGTCAGAGGTACCGTCCTTCAGATGAGATGTTAAAACACTGTGTCTGTTCAGGTGGATGCTTCCCACTATCACCCCCACCCACCCACTCTGGGCTCCCAGTGCTGGGATGGGATCAGCCTCTGATGTATTAAGATGTGAGGAAAGACGTAAGATCAGATCTCTGCACCTGCTGCTCTTGTGTTGAACAATAATTTGTTTTGTATAAAATGTTTCCTTTCAATTCTCTCCCCATCACCGTACTTACGAGTCTCCAAACCAACAGAGTTCCATGTCTCTCAGCTACACGTGGAAATTCTGGGATGGATTGCACACTCTGTCCCTGGAGGGTCACATCCTGCTTGCTTAATTCCGGAAAGTATTAGGCGCAGGTTGACAAGAGTCGAGGCTTGGGGACCACAGAGTGTGTGTTGGGGTAACTGCTGGAGTCTAACCAGCTAAAACCGCATAGATGGCCATTGATATTGCTGTCTGTCAAGCTTTACTGCTATTTGTCCAGCTTGGACCACCCCAGCCATTAGGGCTTTGGCTTCCAGGGTTAACTGGAGATGAATCTGGTGATTCCCTGCCCCTGGTGATCTGTCTGCCCTTCCAAGGTCTGCATATGAGCCAGGCTGGATGTGCTATAATCAGCAGTGCCCTGGAATATTGTCATTGAAGTCCTGTATGTGCCTGTACATGTGGACATTAAAGATCCCACGGCACTATTTGAAAAGAGAAGGGAATTTCTCTCTCTGTGTCCTGGCCAACAATCCCCCAAATAAAATATGACTGGGTGTGCGCAAGTTGGCTGGCGCAGTTCACTGGCGTATTCGCCTACAAAACACACAGTTACTACACTTTACATTAAATCCTGTGAAGCACTTTGAAGCCATCTTGACGATATGTTAAGGAGCTGTGGCAAATACAAGGATTGTTATTGTCACGTCAGGAGGACATTTCAAAGAACTTCACAGGATTTACAGCGTAGTGACTGTGTTTGGAGGTGAAATAACACCCAGAGGTTGAGGTCAGAGGTGAGCAATGGCTGTCTAGGCAGACCCTGTGACTAACGTCCAGCCTCTCTTGCAGGTGACCCGAGCTCCAGCTGTGGCCCGGGGCCGGGGGCTGGGGTACCTGGAGCACATCTGTCAGCTGATGGAGAGGATCGCACAGCTACAGCAACACAACCTGCGACTGCAGCAACAGTTAGGCAGCACCCAGAGCCAACTCCAGCTCCGCACCGTCACCTCGGTAAGCAACACCACACCCCCCGCCACCCACCCCCGACCCTTCTCCATGGTAGCCTAGGGGGGCTAATTTCAGGGCCATCTCCCCCACTTTCTATGACAGGCTGCCGGGTGGAGGAGGGGTTGGGGAGGGGAGGGTGCTCGGAGCTGCACATTTCCTGTTTATTGCAATCACTGGGTGAGGAACATGGGCAGCGTGGGGCAGTACTGTACACACAGCCAAACCGCAGGCTGTCCCTCCCTCTCTTCCTCCCGGCAGCCTCACAGTTCGCTTCCTCTCCCAGCGATTTCTTCTCCAAACAGGAAGGATGGCTCGGAACCAGGAAAGTCCTGGGAATGAGCAACAGCCTGGCTTAGCCAGGAGTAATAGCACAATCATCATCACTGGCTCGGGCAGGGTTGTAGGGGGCAGTGTAGGACGGGCGGCGTGTTACTGTGCTTGGCGTGTTGCTCTGTGCCAGTGACATCAGTTTGGTGGCACTGTTGATGATATATAATAATAATAATAATAATCCTTGCATTTGATATAGCGCTTTTCACGTCGGGAGGATGTCCCAAAGCGCTTCACAGAACACACTGCAAAGTGAATTGACTGTATATTTGTGGGCGAACGCGGCAGCCAATTGCGCACAGCAATGTCCCACAAACAGTCGTAGATTGAAAATGACCAATTTATTATTGTTTTTGGTTTTGGAGGGATTATTATTAGGCTCTGTGTGGAGTAAGGAAACTTGCCCAAGGTTTCGCCCTCTGCCTGGAATTGAACTCAGGTCTCTCGCTTACAAAGATATGTGTTAGATATCAGAAAAGGTCACCCAGCATTCCGTTTAGGCAAAATCTGTTAAAGTCAAACTTTATTAGATTTATAAAGTTACACCATGGAGGGATTATAACAAATCAATGCTACCGTGGGATGAGACGTTCAGCAGCCGAAGTTCAAATCTGTCTTGTCTGGTTATTCAAGCTTTTGATCTGCCATCAAGTCTTCACTCGTGCTGCTCCGATCTTTTTCTTGCCCCTCGTTCTTTGTTCTCCCTGTCTTTATACCCTCATTCCACTCCCTCAAAACGTTCCACCAATCTCTTGGCAGTCATTTACAATCCGTTATTTTACATACCCTATCTTACATCATTCAATGGTTGGTGAATAGGTTACAATCCCTGATCAACATATCCAATCATACATTTCTTTCACCCCCTTTTTCTTCGTACTGATTCCATAGTTACCTGACCACATGTTACCTGACCACATGTTACCGTGACCGCTCACCCATTTTAACCGCTTGTTGGTATGCTAATTTTGCACACCTTATGCTAACAATACTCAATGCTCTTATGCATAACCCAACATATGATTTTCCTATTACAAGACGGGTCTGGATGAAGATGACCCTTCAGTACATTTGACCTCATCCCTCTGGAACACCCGCCTGACTTTTTAAACAAATCTGGTCCCAGTGACCAGGCCTGAATCACCCTTCCTGATAATCTGTTCCAGTCGTTAATTCCCCTCTGTGTAAAGAAACACTTCCTGGTGTTCTATCCTTAACTAATGACCTGGGTTTACTGTTTCAATCCCATTTACGATGTCAGCCTCTCTAAGATGTCTGGGTTCTCGTCTCTCCAGACTGAAGAGCTCGAGCTTGTCTAATCGTTGCTCACAGCTCATATTTCTAACACTGGGGATCATTCTCATTGCTCTCCTCTGCACCGTCTCTAGGACCTGGTGAGTACCTTATATCATGGTGATAAGAACTATATGCAGTATTCAAGGTGCGGCCTGACCAGAGAACTGTACAGCCTGACTGTGACGTCTGGGGATCTAAACTCAACTGATTTAGCAATCTAGCCTAGCGCCTGTTTACCATGTAATAATAATAATAATAACAATAATAATTATTATTGTTTACCATGTGTGTCGCTGCCTCACACTGTGTCATGTCTCCACAGGAGCTGTACCTCAGTCACTGTAGCTGTGGAGCTGCCAAGATTTTCCAAGCTTCGGAGCAGCTGGCTGATGCGGGGAACATGTCATGTGATGCCCTCCCACCGGGCCCTCGGGCAACAGTCCCCAGGAGACCCCGCACCCACACAGGTACCCCCTCCTCCCTCCCCATCACTACCTGCCTCTCCCCTCCCCCACCATTCCAACATAGTCACCAGTGTCCATGTGGCTCCTAATGACCCAGTGATGAATGCACTAATAGGGTTGGATAGAGCCACACAGACTAGCAGATCAAAGGGACAGGCTGGGCCACGCGACTGACCTGAGCTGCTCACCAGCACTGACACAGTGGGGACATGGGAAGGGATAACAGAGATTGTTTTTGGTCAGCCTGGTGTCTGATACACAAGGAATCCCATCACTGTGCTTAAAAGTCTCCAAACCAGAATGAGAATTCCATGTATGTCACTGACATCTGGAAATTCCTTGGTTCGGAATGAAATGCATACTCTCTCCCAAGAGAGATGTATCCTGCTTACCTAATTCCGGAGAGTATTAGACACAGGCAAGTTTCCCACTGCTTACTCAGCTAGGACCAACCTACCCGTTAGAGCTTTGGCTTGCAAGGTTAACAGGAGCTGAGTGGGATGACTCCCTGCTCCCAGTGACTGGTCTGTCACGCAGGCAGCAATGGGACTGCGGAGACCATTAGAGGGTGGGCCCGAGTCTGACATTCTGTTGGAGCCAGTTCATTTGATAACCCATGTGGGAATGGGGTTAGAGTAGAGAGCTCCAGCGGTTAGCGAGCACCAGTACAGACATGATGGGGAGCCAGCAGGAAATGGGGTTAAAGTAGAGAGGTGCAGTGGGGAGCACAGACGATGGGGGATAGTGTCCTGTATTGTGGTATGTATGTTCCTGTGAGTAGCTTTGTTATGTTGAGTGCTCTGCACTGGATGTTCTGTGTGTCTCTGTTTGAAGGTGAGGCACACGCAGAGCTCAGGAAGGACAGAGCATGTGGGAAGGAATCCTCCCGGGAGGCGTGTGACAACCTTGAGGGCAGACGCTCCACCTCCCAGCAACCCAGCCAGCTAGACCAAAGGGTGAGTGAGTAAGTGAGTGAGCCAGTCAGGGGGACACTGGGACACCCTACCCATTTTGGCTTGCAGGGTTAACAGGAGTTGAGTGGGAGGATTACCTGCCCTCAGTGACTGGTCTGCGCCTCCAAGTCCTGCTGATGAGCCAGGTTAGCTGTTCTGTCATCAGCAGTGCCCCGGAGTACTGCGGACCCGCCTGGCTCAAGAACCAGACTAGAGACCGGCACACAGGTTTGACTTGGTTCTGAAACCTTCAGCCACCTCTTGGTGTAAATTGGCTTTGTACCAAATGCAAAGATTATTATTATTTAACATAGCACAGAGCAACACAGAGCAGGAGTGAGGCAGCAGGGTAATGAACACTTAGCGTGTGAGAGCTGAGGTTAGTGCTGTGACTGTGTGTTTGTTGTGTCCAGCCAGAGACCAATCCCTGGAACAAAGAGCTGCTGACAACCACTACATCACCCAGGCCGGAGCAGAGCGTTTCCTCCAACAGGGAGATGAAACCCTCATATCCTCAACTACACAGGTACAGCACTTTGCGTGGGGCAGACGCTCCCTCTACACTGTCCTCCACACTCCCAGGTCAGTGACAGCACGATTTAGAGACCAAGTAAAGGTCTCTCTAGCATGAGAGACACAGTAAAGCTCCTTCTACATGGTCCATCCACGCTCCCAGGTTAGTGACAGCACGATTTAGAGACCAAGTAAAGCTCTTTCCACACTGCCCCGGGTTATAAGATATGTGAAGGTCGGGTGAGGATTGGGGCTATGACACCCCCACGGTTGATCCTTTCGCTGGCCCTCGGATTGTGGTCTTCCGCATGCGCAGTGGTGGTGAGTGGATGTCTCACGTCAGCCTGATCTTATTCCCTCATCTGCACCACACAGGACGGGGGTGTGAGCGGCAGCTCCCTGGTGATCACTCACTCCGCGAACACTTTAGGCACTCAATCCCTCCCTCTCTCACCACCCTCCACCCACCCCCACTGCCCCCTCGGGCCAGATGCTAATTCTCAGTCTTAAAATAGGACATTTTAAAGCGCTTCACTTTATCCTAAAGTGTAAATGCCTGTGTGTTTTGCAGGCAAACGTGGCAGCCAATTTGCACACCGCAAAGCCCCACAAACAGCCATGAAGGGAATGATCAATCTTATCTGGGGGATTGTTGGCCAGGACACTGAGAGAAAGAAATTCGCTTCTCTTGTCGAATAGTGCCGTGGGAACTTTTAACATCCACCTGAACAGGCCGACGGGACCTCAGTTCAACATCTCAACTGAAGGACGGCACCTCCAAGAATGCAACACCCCCCAGCACTGTACTGGAGAGCAAGGTTGGACTGTGAGCTCAGAGTCCCTTTGTGGGGCTTGAACCCACAATCTTCTGTCCAGAAATGAGAGTGAGCCAGGCTGAGGTGACACGCAACCCAACCCTCCCCTCCCCTCGCACAGGGAATCTCAGCCACGGATACTTTCTGAGGTACAACCAGTGTCCACTTCTCCTTCCCATCAAGAGAGGCCCTCAGCCTGACCAGGACACACACAGACACACACAACAACAAATTGCATTTATATAGCGCCCTTCACGCGATGTAGTGTCCTGGAGCGCTTGACAGTGGCGGAGTCTGACATTGAGCCAGGGGGAGAGGGAGGGAGGAGGTGTCCGTAAGCACGTTGAAAAAGGATGGTCTTTAGGAGGAATTTGAAAGTGGGGAGGGAGGGGGCAAGACAGAGGGATTAAGGAAGAGAGTTCCAGTGTTTTGGGGCGTAATGGCTGAAGGAACGGCCACCAATGATGGAGCAGAAGGGACGGGGGACAAACAGGAGGCCAGAGCCAGCTGAGCGGAGGCAGCGGATGATGGAGTGGGGGGTAAGCAGGTCGGATAGACAGAGAGGTCTGAGGGCAGGAAGGGATTTGAAAACGAATGAGAGCATCTTGAAATCGATCTGTTCAGTAGTAATTGGGAGCCGGTGGAGCCTGGCAAGGACTGGTGTGGGTGGGCATTTGGGCGGCGGAATTCTGTAGTAATTGGATTTTGTGTGTGGTGTAGCTGGGGGAGACCAGCGAGGGATTGGAATAGTCCAGCCAGGAAGTGACGAAGGCGTGGACGAGGGTTTCGGCTGCGTTGGAGCCTCTCACTGAACCCTCTTCCAGCAAATCTTCTCAGTATTATCACCACCTGTCACAGCGCTTCCCACCTCCCCAAACACACAACCGACTGGGAGGTAGGGGTGGGGAGAGGGGAATGATAACCAACTCTGCTGAGCAGAGACCAGGGCTGGCCCCTGGTTCCCCTCCGCCCCCCCCACACCACTGACCGACACTGGCTGACATTGGCGCTCCATGCATTCAGAAATAACAACACAAAGGACACATGGACACAGAACAGCAGTCGGTGTGAACGCATTCACTGTGTGTTGACTCGCGGCCAGCTCACAGACACAGGAACAAACTGATCCACAGTGAAAGGGTTTGTGGGAATTGATGATGTTGTTATTTGATCCACTGTTTGTGAGTGTGTGACCTGATGTATTTCCTGTGATTCTCAGTATTTCCTGTGCCAACGGTTATCAGCCGGAATGTCACATATTGAGACATTAATCCTAATGTAACCTAACAAAACCCATCCCAGGAGATGCACCGTGGCTATTTCTGTCAAACAATAATAGTAATCTTTGCATTTGATACACTGTCTATAACTTCAAAACATCTCAAAATGCTTCACAAAGTTACGTAAGTGACTATATGTTTTGTGGGTGATCTGGCAGCCAATTACGTACAGCAATGCCCCTTAAATAGCTATGGAGTGAATGACTGATTTTTATATGAGGAACTGTCACTGGGAGAACGAAACTCCCTTTTCTTTTTGAATAGTGCCGCGGGATCTTTAACGTCCACCTGAACAGGCACAGACGGGGTGTCAATTTCAAATCTCCTCCGAAGGATGGCACCTCCGATAATGTGACTCTCACCCAGCACTGCGCTGAGTGTCAGCCTTGACTGTGAGTTCAAAGTCTCTGAAGTGGAGCTTGAACCCACAACCTCCTGACTGTGAGGTGAGTGTGCGAGCAACTGAGCCGGGCATCGCTTCATTATATGTAACTAATGAAGGTCTGATTGTTTGTCTTAACTCTTTAAGGTCCGGTTCATGTCCAGCTCCACCTCACCACAAACACTGAGGCAAACACAATCTTCTCAATGTGACTATAATTCAATAAAATACTTCAATATTAAAGAAATAAATCCTGTTGTTCTCCATGTACTAAAAGAAAATACATATAGAGTCAGGTACTGTCCTGTCACCTCTGGGACTGGGTGTGAAAAAGGCCCAAACTCATCACAGCACAGAGAGCTCAGTGTGTTGGCTGTGGAGGAGTGAGGGTCAGACAGCCTCCGTGAGAGGGTGGGGAATCCCAACCCAGGACCTTGTGCTATGGATCTCAGTGCAGAATTGCCTGAAATTCATCAGTAAGTGTGACAGTCTAACCTGTGCTGTCACTGACTTGGGAGTCCTGGCTGGACAGTGTAGAGGGAGCTTTACTGTGTCTGTAACCCTGACTTGGGAGTGTGGACGGACAGTGTAGAGGCAGGGAGTGTTACTCTGTCTCTAACCCACGCTAGAGACAGTCACGGACACCCTAAGAGTTAAAAGTGTGAATCTTGTTTCTGGAAAATAAGCTGAGCTGCGTTCCCCGCATGGTCAAGGTTTCTCTGCCTTTTTCACATCGATATTCTCAGCACATTCCCAAGGGGGGAAGCAGCCACAATGTCTGTGCATCATTCCAACTCC
Source organism: Callorhinchus milii (assembly GCF_018977255.1). Classification (NCBI taxonomy): domain Eukaryota; kingdom Metazoa; phylum Chordata; class Chondrichthyes; order Chimaeriformes; family Callorhinchidae; genus Callorhinchus; species Callorhinchus milii. The sequence continues at coordinate 5,420,793 of NW_024704748.1, forward strand.
ACTTCCTCCCAGCACTGCTCAGGAATGTGGGCCAGAGGCCAGACTCCCATGACCAGAGAGCATTGACAATATGTGATAGCATGAGGCAGTACACGCCTTGGACAAATGTACCACATGCTGGGCACATATTGAGCCCACGCTCAGCTGTGACAGCGAGTCAGTCCATAGTCAGACCAAACAATATTCCAGAGTTCAATGGCGCTCCAGCACCCTGCGGAGAACAGATGTAGTGGGGAGACTGGATGTTTTCCGGGGGTAACTATGTGTTACGGGTGACTGTGGGTGTTACGAGGGTAACTGTAGGTGTTACGGGGTGACTGGGTGTTATGGGGTGATTGTGAGTGTTATGGGGTTGCTTGTGGGTGGGTATTATTAGGTGATTGGGTTGTGTTATGTGTGTGTGTGTTATGTGAGGAGATGTTTCTTTAAATTAAAATTATCTCCGTTTTCTCTTCACAATACCAAAAAAGGTTGAGATCAAGTGGGTCTTCAGCCCATTTGACGTCAGTTTCCCTGCTTATGGTTGGAGTCTTTCAGTGCCTTGGGACATCCTCCTGACGTGAAAGGTGCTTTACAAATGTAATTTTTGAGCCATTGGGAGCAGGGGTTCTTCCCACCCGGTGAGCCAAAGCCCTAATTGGAGGGTGGGCCTAGCTGGACAAGCTCTATGATTAGGGTTAGGACATTTGCCAAAAAATCCCAACAGTATTAATAGGGATCTTCTAATCACATCTTCCCACTGCATAATCTCCAGAATGGCAATTACTGGATTCCTCACAGCAAGATATTAATCTTTGCATTTGATATAGTGCCTTAGATCCTTTTTCTGCAACCTAGTCCCCTCAGCACCCCAATCCCAAATAAGCAAGTGAAGATCCAAATGGTGCATGTGTTGGGGGTTTGAGGTCATCCCAACACGCAGTGAATGGAAACCTGGTAATGTGCTTCCCTCTCGTGGTGAAATTAGGCAGAACAGACAGGATTCCCAGTTCAACGAGGCTCACACAGGGAACCTCAAACTTTGTCCGAGTGACCCTCCGTAACCTAAGAAAAATAACAAATATGCCACCCCATAGTTTACTAAGACAACACGAGGAACTGAAAATCTTTTACTTTGTAAGAATACGTGTGATAAAGTAGAAGGGCTTTGTTCAATATAATTATGATAAGTTATGATAAGAGAGTGAGTGACCCCCATAAAATGTCAAGAGTAAAAATTTTATTTCGTACAGGACCTTTCATGTTATCTCATGATTCTGTTCAGGCTGATTCAGATCAGGGCCTGCCATTTGTCCGTAGCCCTGTCAATCAGTCTGTATATTTCCTCTCCTCCTTCACTGTTGTCGCAGTGTCAGGTTACTTAAATTTGTGACCCTGCAGTGAAGTAAGGACTGACACAAATTATTCAATCAATTGATATTTATTAATACAAATTAGTAAAGAAATGCATATCAAAGTTATACGTTTCATCAAATTAATGCTTATGACAGGTTGGTAAAGTTCACTGCAATGAGATGATCAGACCAATACAGTGGCTTTGATGAGGAATCAGCTTGTTAATCAATGCTGATTATAGTACATCCCTCTTTGCTCGAGATTAGTTGCGGTTTGGCACTCCATTCTCTCTTCTCCGATATAACCCCAAAAATCTCTGGTTCTTTATACCTTTTTGGTCACATATGCCAGTCTGTTCAACGTGTTGTTAGAAACACCAGCTGCGAACCAGAGACAACCGTTATCAAAATTCCAACAGCTTGTTTCAAACAAGTCTTTGTCTGCCCACGACGATGTTGAAGAAAACTTTGTTCCGTAAACACGCTTCCACTTCCCTTAGCCTTCATGTACCTGCATCCTTCCTGAAGCAAACTAGTCCATGAGTCTTCGCGATTTTCCTTTGGTCAACTCAAGCAACCCAGAACTCTGGGATTGCTGACAGTGGGGATTGTTGTGGCGGGAAATGTGGTCGGGTTTAGTTGTTGAGAACTCCCTTCTCTTTCTGAATAGTGCAACGGGATTTTTAACATTCAGCTGGTCTCTTCTGAAAGATGGCATCTCCGACAATGCAGTGCTCCCCCAGCACTGTACTGGTACACTGTGTGTCTAAAGTCCTGACGAGGAACTCGAACCCACAACCTCCTTACCATGAGATGAGAGTGCTACCAACTGACTTCATCAACAACAATATACAACAACAAAATTACATTTGTATAGCGCCTTTCAAAACACTCTTCACATAAACATCTCAGAGCTTCACAGAGATGGTGCCTGGCACACAGTGTGTGTGTGTGTGTGTGGAGGGGGGAAGTGGGGAGTCCCTGGGAACAGGTGAAATGGAGAGATCTTACTTTTTTTTAAAAAGACAGCTGGGAAAGGTGGTCAGGCTGGGCAGGGGATCACATTGTGAGATGGGGCTGGGGGTGGGGGAGGAGGGGTCAGACAGGGAGCTGGGGGCCGGGATGGGCTCTCTCCTCCAGATGATCGAATTGTCGGAGATGGAAGCGTGACTGGAGTTGAGAGGCCATCTCCCTGAGGGCGAGGAAACCCGTCATCAGCTCCCCCAGAAACAAGGCCAAGTAGATACTGTTTAACGCCTTCTCAACGGGCAGCACCAGGAGCTTTTCATACAGGCACAGATAGAGCACCGCGGGCACCTGGATGAGGCAGGTCAGCAGCCAGAACCCAGCTAACTCCGGCACCTTCTCCTGCAGGTTTCCCATGTAGCCCAGATACATCCTGATTAGCTCCACCAGACTCACAATCACCAGGATAGCGATCTGCACCATCTGGAAATATCCCATCAGCTGCCAGAACTTCAGATGTAGCATGATGACAGTGCAGGACCACCAGAACGGGAAGTACCAGAGGTTGAAGTAGAGGATAATCTGCAGGCCCAGGTTCGAAACCAGGTTATCGTCGGCCGGCGGCTTCCTCTGGCCGGCCTGGGCCCCGCGCCGGCCCTCCCGCAGGAAGACGGTCTGGCTGAGCTCGCTGAGGCGGCGGCGGATGGGCTCCGGCAACGGGGAGGCGGCGGCGGCGGACGCCATGACACCCCCGGAAAGCATTTGGGCGCAGGTTGGTAAGAGCCAAGGCTTAGGGGGTGGGGTGGGGAGTGGGGGGGGGTGGTGGGGGTGGGGGAGGGGTGGTGGGGGGGGGGAGGGGTGGTGGGGGAGGGTGGTGGGGAGTGTGGTGGGAGGGGTGGGTGGGGAGTGTGGGGAGTGTGGGGGGAGTGGTGGGGGGTGGTGGGGGTGGGGGGGGTGGTGGGGAGTGTGGTGGGAGGGGTGGGTGGGGGAGGGGTGGTGGGGGTGTGGTGGGGGGAGGGGTGGTGGGGAGTGGGGGGGTGGTGGGGGGTGGGGAGGGGTGGTGGGGGGGTGGGGGGGGGTGGGGGGAGGGGTGGTGGGGGGGGGGAGGGGTGTGGGGGTGGGGGGGGTAGTAGGGGTGGGGAGGGGTGGTGGGGTGGGGAGTGGTGGGGAGTGGGGGGGTGGTGGGGTGTGGGGGGAGGGGTGGTGGTGGGGGGAGGGTGGTGGGGGGTGGGGCAGGGTGGTGGGGGTGGGGCAGGGGTGGTGGGGGGTGGGGCAGGGGTGGTGGGGGGTGGGGGAGGGGTGGTGGGGGTGGGGCAGGGTGGTGGGGGTGGGGCAGGGGTGGTGGGGGGGGGGAGGGGTGGTGGGGGTGGGGCAGGGGTGGTGGGGTGGGGAGTGGTGGGGAGTGTGGGGGGAAGGGTGGGGGAGGGGTGGTATGGGGGTAACTGCTGGAGCCTAACCAGCTAAGACCACGTGTAGTTTGCCATCGGGAGCCCTTCCCGCCGCTTGTCCGCCCTCTACCCGTTAAGGCTGTGGGGTTGAAGGGCTCCTCTGTCCCGGGAGTCACCGTCGCTGCCCCTTCGGTGCCAACTACGTCACCACCTGAGAGCAAGCACGGCGTGTGCGTTGGCATGGGTGCGTGATGACGTACGCCGCACTGCCGATGTGCGTGGGGGCGCAGTGGGGGCGGCGGCGTGCGTGCGTGATTGCGTGCGTGCGTGCGTGCTGACGCAAGCGAGCGAGCGAGCGAGCGGAGCGGCGCGGGGTGAATGGAGCGCTGGAGGGTGAGTAACAACACAGCGAGTCCCAGAGGCCCTGTCAGCCCAGGCCCCGCGCCTTCGGCTCAGCCAACTCCCGCGCTCCCACAGCCCCCTCCCCGGCCACAGTCCTGCTCCCGGAGCGCCGCGCCGCTGCCTCTCTCTCTCTCTCAGGCCGGGCCCCGGGCTCCTCTCTCTCGGGCCTGGGGCTGCGCGCGTTTCCGAGGCCCGCGTGCGCGCTCCAGCTTCCCCCCCACCCTCCAGCCGGAACCCCACAGTCAGCCCACCCCCTCCGCCACCCACCAGCCTAACACCCCCCCCCCCCACACACACACACACACACCAGCCATGACCCCACACAACCAGCCCCCGCCCACCAGCCACACAACTTGTTCAGTGTGAATGAATGTGCCCTGAGGGGGGCGGTGTCAGTGTGGGTGATGTGCCCTGTGTGTGTGTGTGTGTGGGGGGGGGGGTTGTGGGCAGTGTGGGTGATGTGCCCTGTGTGTGTGTGTGTGTGGGGGGGGGGGGTTGTGGGCAGTGTGGGTGATGTGCCCTGTGTGTATGTGGTGGGGTGGGGGCAGTGTGGGTGATGTGCCCTGTGTGTGTGTGTGTGGTGGGGTGTGGGCAGTGTGGGTGATGTGCCCTGTGTGTATGTGTGTGTGGGGGGGGGGGCAGTGTGGGTGATGTGCCCTGTGTGTATGTGATGGGGTGTGGGCAGTGTGGGTGATGTGCCCTGTGTGTGTGTGTGTGTGTGTGGGGGGGGCAGTGTGGGTGATGTGCCCTGTGTGTATGTGATGGGGTGTGGGCAGTGTGGGTGATGTGCCCTGTGTATGTGTATGTGATGGGGGCAGTGTGGGTGATGTGCCCTCTGTGTATGTGTGGTGGGGTGTGGGCAGTGTGGGTGATGTGCCCTGTGGATGTGCCTGGGTGCGGGAGGCAATGTGGGTGATGTGCCCTGTGTGTGTGTATGTGATGGGGGCAGTGTGGGTGATGTGCCCTCTGTGTATGTGTGGTGGGGTGTGGGCAGTGTGGGTGATGTGCCCTGTGTGTTTGAATGATGTGCCCTGTGTGTGTGAGGGGGGGGGAGGAGGTGGCGGCAGTGTGAGTGATGTGCCTGGGGTGCGGGAGGCAATGTGGGTGATGTGCCCTGTGTGTGTGTGTGGTGGGGGGGATGGGAGTGTGGATGATGTGCTCTGTGTGTGTGTGTGTGTGTGGGGTGGGGGCAGTGTGGGTGATGCCCTGTGTGTTTGAATGATTTGCCCTGTGTGTGGGGTGGGGGGGAGGAGGCTGCGGCAATGTGAGTGATGTGCCCGGGGTGGATGGGGTAATGTGGGTGATGTGCTCTCTGTGTGTGTGGGTGGGTGCGTGGGGTGGGGGCAGTGTGGCTGATGTGTTTGTGTGTGTGGTGGAGGCAGTGTGAGTGATGTGCCCTGTGTGTGTGAGTGATGTGCCCTGTGTGTGTGTGTTGGGGGGTGGGGATGAGTTTGGGGGATGTGCCCTGTGTGAAGGGTGAAGAATGACGTGCCCTGTTTGGGGGTGGTGGGGGGGGTCAGTGTGGCTAATGTGTTGTGTGTGGGGGGACGTGCCCTGTGTGTTGCCATATTGCTACAAAGCCAGAATTCAACCTTGCAGAGTGGTGATTCAGGCCCTTTACAGTCCCAGGTCTATAGAAACAAGCGAATACTCCAACCTACATATATATATATATATATACTGTATATCAATTATCTTAGTAACCCATGTGCACAGGGCTAACTCAGGTGTGTATTTTGCCAGGAGTGTTTGAAAAGCAGGAATCACACAGCAATTTTGCATGTGTGCCGAGCTGTTTATAACTTTGATGTTACAGTCTTCTCTTTCATCTCATAGACACATTAAATATTACATAGGATTAGGGTAAGACAGACCCTTGTTGCCTTGAAAATGGCTCAGTTTGGAGGACAGAAGAATCCCCCATGGACCACACAGTTTTCAGCTTCGGTTACACAGCCAGGTCAGTGCGTCTTAAGCTGGTATGAATGTCCTCTTTGCGAAAAATCTTATGTGCTCAGTAGAACGAGGGAGACCTCTCTTTAATAGCCTGTTACTATTGCCTCCTCTGGATAGAATGTACATATTATGTTGATCTTTTGTGATCTTTTATTCAATTTCCAATGCTATTGAGCAGAAAAATCCTTCAATCATCCAGTTGTTGGCGGTTGATCCTGTAGTGTAACTCTCCCTCCCTGGGATGCAGACAGTCCTATGCCTGTATCTTGATGTCTGGGTGGTTTTCGTCTCCAGGCTGGCAACAACAACTTGCATTTATACAGTGCTTTTAATGTAGGGAGGACATCCCAAGGAGGTGGTCAGTCGAGGGTTGGATGGTGGGGCGGGCCAGGCGGGGGACGTGAAGAAGACTGGAGTGGACAGATCGATATGGTGTTAGCAGGTGACAGAGGTAGGAAGGAGCAAGGCCGTGGAGGGCTTTAACGGCGAAGTCGAGGATTTTTAACTCAATCCTCTGGGGGATGGGGAGCCAGTGGAGCCGGGCGAGTGTTGGGGTGATAAGGTCACGGACTGTGGTGTGGGAGAAGACATGAGCTGCAGAGTTCTCGATAATCTGCAGCTTGTGGAGGGAATAGTTGGGAAGGCCAACAGGCAGGGAGTTGGCGCAATCAAGTCTAGATGTAAGTTGTAGCGTTGTGTGAAGTTTTATTACATTCTTTAATCAAGATCCAAATTGGGACTTTTGAGTCACTGGAGCGTTGCATTATCAGAGGTGAATTATCATTATTATACCCAAAAGATTGCATTATCTTTTGGGTGAGACGATAAACTTAGGTCCTGTCTACCTACTTTCAGGTGTATGTTAAATGTGGCACCATTGGAAAGGAGAAAGAAGTTTTTCCTTGTATCCTGGCCAAAAATACTCTGGATAAATTAATCCCACTTGTGTGAAGCCTTGGTGGCACAAAAACAGCCCCTACACTTTATTATTATTATTATTAGACTATTAGACCATTCAGTGTGATAAGGCTCTGAAACTCAAAGTTCTTTGCTTCACCTGCCAACACAAGCACTCTCATATCCTCACTGTTTGTGCAAATTAATTCATATCCTCTTTCACTTTGGTCCATTTTGTTTAACAGCGATCAGTGTTTGAGCCAGGAAATTATCTGAACTGTTGCCCTGTTTATGTACAGGTACAGTTTCATATTAATAACATAGGGCTGCAATATTAAAGCTAGGAAATGCTGCTCCAGTTCTATAGAACCCTGGTTGGACCTCATTTGGAGTTTAATAGATTATACGCTGTGCACTCATTGGGACTGGCCCCATTGTGCAAATTAAAAAGTTGTTCCATAAGGAGTTATATCCTTCGTAGTGCTATACTGGGCCAGTTCTCTCTGTTTGACACTTTTTTTCTCTCTCTCTCTGTTTTGTGCCAATGCTGCTGACACCTTCATCCATTTGTTGATCACCTCCCACCTTGATTTCTCCTCCAGTGGCCTCCCCACCAGTCTCCTTAGCTCCTCCATTCACAAAGTCCAATTGATTCAACACTCTGTTGAGCCTATCCTCACCCGTACCAAACTCCACACCCTCAGAGTCTCTCTGTCCAAGTCGCTGTCTCTCATTTTGAGTCTCTCTAACTTTCTGTCTCTTTCTGACTGACTATATCTCCACAATTTGCGCAAGGTTAAAGACTTGCCCTCAGTAAACAGCAAAGACAATCTGAGGATACAGGGATGTGATCATTGTCGCCCCAGGTCCAAGCACACAACTTCATCCATATCCACAACACGTTTTTGTTTGTATCTCGCAGCTGGGCATCTACTTCATCATCAGAATAACATTTGTTGTTGGCTAGTGAGGTGACCTGTACAAACTCAGCTCGCATTGTTTGCATTTGAAGATGTTAGCATATGTGGTGGCTCTGTAAACCCCTGTGCAAAGAGGCTGGAATGTGAGTTTGTGCTTTCTTTTTTCATCAGCTACGATTGGGGTTCAGCCCTCTCTGCTTGGGGCATCGCCGGCAATGTACAGCCAGCAGTCAGCCCTGGCCGCAGCAGGCCTGAGCAGCCAAACGGCCACTGGCTACCAGCTGTCCCAGAATGCTGCCCTCCAGCAACAGGCAGCTGCTGCCGCCGCCATGCAGCAGGTAAGAGCATTGCTGACCATGCCGCTCTCTTCCTCTCGTTTTACTATAACCATGTGAGCCGAGCCTGCCTTCTGCCTCACACTTGAGTGGCGTGCCTGTTTGGGTGGCAAGTTTAGGAGTCAGTAGCGTAATGGTTAGCACCGCTCACCTTGCAAGAGAGAGGATCCGGGTTTGATTCCTGGGAGGGGTGAAAACTTAGGCAACTTTCCTTACTCCATATGCCTCTGTTTACCTAGACAAGCAACAGGAAAAGCTTGCCAGGCAGCAATATCAATGGCATGCTATGCTGTTTTAGCTGGTTCGATTCCAGCAGTAGCCCAATGCACACTCTGGGGTGGCCAAACCTTGGTTCTTGCCAACCTGCGCCTACTACTGTCCGGAATTAGGTAAGCAGGATGCGTCCTCCAGTGAGAGAGTGTGCAATTCATTTCAACAATCTGTCTCTGGGATTTTCATGTGTAGATGGGATGCATAGAATTCTTGGTTTGGATACTCTTAAGCACCGTGATGGGTTTTTTGCATGTGTCAGACACTCAGCTGACCAGAAAAAGGTTCCTGGATGTACTCTTATTCAGTTACTAGTTACTGTAAATGCAACAAGTTAGATATTATGCATAAATTTGCCACAGTTTCACATTCAGTATTTGTTTGTTTTTCCAGCAATATCAGCAGCCGCAACAGACCCTATACAGTGTGCAGCAGCAGGTATATACTCTGTACCTCTTTACCTAATCGGGGGGGTGGGGGTGGGGGGGAGAGATGTGTGATAACTATTGCCGGGGCACAGCTGCCAAAACTGTTGCTGCTGTGAGGGCAGAGATTCAGCTCTACAGAAACACTGGCTGTATTAAAATGAAGGTTACATATTAAAGTTAATAGGCCATGCAGAGCCAGGGTAATTGGCTTAGTGATGCTCAGTGAACATAGAATGCCACAGAAGGTCAGCTGTTTGCTTTGGGGAGAACCCAGAATCCATTCCCTAGATGCTTATCCTGGCGGGGGTGTGGATGGGGTGAGGGGTTGATACTTTGGTGGAGATCTGGCTTCAAGATAATGGAATATCAGAATCGAGTTGTTCTGCTGCGGTGGTCTGGCCAAGGCCTCTGGAACTCTGGTGTGTTCCAGAGTGGCTCAATGGTAGCAATCTCACCTCTGAGTCAAACGGTTGTGGGTTCAAGCCACACGTCAGAACCTGGAATCACACAGCCAAAGATGACACTCCATTGGTGTGTTGTATTGTCAGAGGTGCCTCCCTTCAAATGAGACATTAAACCGAGGTCCCGTCTGCCTGTTCAGATGGATGTTACAGACCCATGGCACTATTTGGTAAAGAGAAGGAAGTTCGTCCGCAAAATACACAGTCAATCCACTTTACAGTATAGCCTGTGAAGCGCTTTGAGACACTTTCATACAGCAATTTATAATATGCTATATCAAATGCAAGGATTATTATTGTTATGGAGAGAAGTACAGCATAGATTCATGAAGGTGATAGCGAAGATTATGGTTATGAGGAGAGGCTGGAGAGGTTCGGACTATCCATTGAAGCAGAGATAGGGTGATATGGTCAAGATGTTTAAGATACTAAAAGGGATTGAGAAAATAAATGATGAGGAGCTATTTTGGCTGGTCAGTGATTTAAAGACAAGAGGACAAGAATTTAACATTATAACTAGGAACAGGAAAGGTTAAAATACTCTCCCAGAAATATGAGAGTAGGGAATGAATTTCCTCACAGTGGTGGCTGTAGGTGCAGAGTGATTGAGACACACAGAGGAAGAGTATTTAGAGGATCTGTCGAGCTAACACTGAGCCTGGGTCAGATGGAGTAATGTGGAGATTTCTGTAGATTTGGTGCGGGAATTAACTCTTTCATGTACTTGTGTTTAGCTACAGCAGCCGCAGCAGGCCTTGCTTCCTCAGGTAGGTGCAGTGATTATTTTCATACATAAACACAGCGGCATCTAAGGCCACTCTTAGTCTCTTAGTCTCAACCTTTTAAGACCCTTTAGTCTCAAAATTATAGATCTTGCAGCATTCATAAAATCATAGAATATTACAGCACAGAAGGAGGTCATTCGGCCCATCACGCCTGTCCCGGCTCTTTGGAAGAACTACCAACTAGTTCCAATCTCCCGCTTTTTCCCCATATCCTTGCAATTTTGTTCTTTTTCAAGTACCTATCTAATTCCCTTTTGAAAGTTGTTATTGAATCTGGTTCCACCACGCTTTCAGGCAGTAATTATTGAGAATTCTTAAATTCAGTCTTAATTTGGTAGCTGGTTTCTTAAGCAACTGAATTTAAGAACTTTTGGCCTAAAATGACAAATAGCCATAGGGGTAAGGCCTGGAGTGTGGGGTAAGCTTTGAGCACTTTTACTGCTTCAGGGCAGGCACGGTTGCAAAGAACTCCAGGCTCTCTGGCAATACTTACTATCTCACAGCAGCCGGCTGCTGGTGCTGAGATACTGAGCATTGCAGTGTTTCCATGCACTTCACAAGTCTGGTATGTTTTTATCCTGGTGTTTTTCCCCAGACATTACCATGAAGCTGTGTATTATTTTCTATCTTGACATATTATCATCATTATTATTCTCTGAATGTTAATTGTGGCTGTGTTAGGTCAGCCTTCCTTAGATTCCTGATGTTTTGTGTCCCTGTGGTTTGTCACTGGCCCATTCATGCACTTTTCAAGACCAAGAACAACTAAGTAGAAATATGGTAACTGGATCATTATGTAGCATAACATTTTCTGTATAATGGATAGGGTGCTCCTAGCTTCGGGAAGCCTGTCAGGTAGTGCTCTCGATGGCAAACAATATGGATTTAGCTGGTTAAAATTCCATCAGTTACCACAACACAACTTCTAGGTTCCCCAAGCCTTGGCTCTTGCCAACCTGTGCCTAATACTCTCCAGAATTAGCTAAGCAAGATGCGTCCCTCCAGGGAGAGAGTGCACATTCCATTCTAGACACAGGAAAATCTCTATTTATGGGTGGCATACATGGAAATCTGGCTAGTTTGAATACCCTTAAGCACGGTGATGGGCTTCCATGTTTCAGACACCCGGCTGGCCAAAAATAATGTAATACAGTTGGGATGCAGAAGCAAGTGGAGTCTGGTGAGGGTGATTGCAGCCTAGTGTAGGAGAGGATATAGGCTGTGGAGTTGTGGGTGAGTTGGTGCTTGTGAAGGATCACACTAGGGAGGCTGGTGAGGAGAGCGTTTGAGAAGTCGGGTCACTCCACGTGTATACACACCGTTATTTTGTTTTGCTTTCTAGCCAGCCGTGGCTCTTCCCACAAGCATGAACGCCCCCCAGCCCGCTGCACAGATCACAGTCTCCTACCCTGCACCACGGAGCTCCCAGCAGCAAGCACAGCCACAGAAACAGCGCGTCTTCACGGGAGTTGTAACAAAGCTTCACGACACGTTTGGGTTTGTGGACGAGGATGTATTCTTCCAGCTCAGGTGGGTCCATTTTTAAAATTGGAAGGTGACACTCGCTGGATTTCTTGTCTTGCTTCCCAACTCTTCCCTCCACAAGCATTAGCCCATGCAAACTCCACAGCTCCTGCTCTCTCCAGCACCAACCCATCAACAACAAATGACATTTGTATAGCGCCTTTCATGTCAGGAGGACGTCCCAAGGCGCTGGACAGTCAGGAATCCACATCCGAGCTGTTGGGATCAGGAAGGGTAGAGGGCGGGGAAGGTAGGGGTAGAGGATGGCCAAAGGCATGGTCTTGAGTTGGGTCTTGATAGGAGGCGGGGAGGATGGTGGGAGAGAAGGATCGAACGGGAGTAGTGGAGGGTAGAGGACTGGGTGGGAGCATTTTTGGGTCGGTGGCGGCAACCCAAATGTGCATGCCGAGACTAAGAGCAGACGGGTTGTCAGCGTGGCATGGTCAGCTGGCTGGCATGGATCATGGGGAAGGACAGTGTAATAGTCCTAGTGAGTCCAAGCTTGGAGATCACTCCTTCCTTTACCTCCTTCAAGGTCCATCTCAAGACTTTCCTCTTTAACTGCACTTTGGTCATTTTCCTCCCCACCTGCCCCTCCGCCAATCAAACTCCCAATTTGAGTGCAAATCCTTGACCGTGCAGCAGCTTAGAAGATCCTCCCGACATGAAGAGTGCTGTGTAAATGCAGTTTGTTGTTGTTGACTCGTGTCTGAGATTGTACACAGAACCCCGGGAACACCACTCCTCAGTCGGTCTGAGGCACTTTCTGTTATTTCAGCCACCTCTCTATCCATGAGGCCACATGTCTTTAATTCCATGTGCTGTAACCTTTGCCCAAAGCCTCTTTGGTGGATCCTCATCATTCTTTTGTTGAAGCTGAGTAGAAACCACACCAGCCTGTGTTCTTTGTCCTGTGTTTAATCAGGGAATCTCTGAGGCTGGTCGCTGACTGGCCCCCAATTGGCTCATGTTCCTCTGAGGGCAGAAATCTCTTCCTCCTGTTAAAGACTACAAGTGAGCAATAGGTGACATCAGACTGACCGGCCTGCAGTCTCCTGGAGGGCTGTGTTCAAGAAGGGTCACATTTACCACCTGCCAGTCCTCAACCACAATTTTCTCTGATATTTCTTCCTGAATTTCCCTTGAGATCCTCACATATTAAACCATTAGGAGCCGGTGATTTGTTGATTTTAAGTTTGAGTAATTCTTTGGACCAATTCTTCTTGAATAATGACTTGCACTAAGTGTTCTGCACCCACCTTGTGACTGATTCCTGTCCCCATTTCCACTGTGTCTTTACCCACTAGGCCACCAGGGGAACTGTTGTCTAGTTTCTAGTACAGCCCACAATGGAGAGCAATGAGTTTTGCTTTCAGTACCTCTAGGCTGATGTATTGTTGTAAAATATCTGTTAATTATTTATGAGTGTATTTGGGCATCCCTCCTTCACTGTATGTGTACCTTTGTATGTTCAGCCTGGCTCAGTCAGTCATACTCTCGTCTCTCAGTCAAAAGATTCTGGGTTCAATCCCCTGATCAGAACCTTGAGCTGACGCTCCAGTGCAACGCTGGGGGAGTGCTGCATTGTCCTTCGGATGTGACACTGTACTCGGGTCCCGTCTGCGCCTGTTTAGGTGGACATGCAAGAGTCCATGACCCCATTTGAAAAGAAAGGAGAGTTTTTGCCAAGTGTCCTGGCCAACAATCTCCCAGCTAAAATCAGTCACTCACTCCAAGGCTGTTTGTGGGACATTGCTATGCTCATACTGGCTGCTGGGTTTCGCCCACAAAGTAAACTGTAACTACACTTTACAGTAAATCCTGTGAAGTGCTTTGGGACATCCTTCCAATGTGAAAAATGCAATATGAAATTAAGGCTTATTTGTATTATTACATCTTTGTTCCTTTCACAAACCCTGGGCTGCTGATCATGATACGTTCCTGAGTGGTGTTTGTGTGTTTCCTTGTGTGTTTTTCCTTTGTGCTGCTGGCTGTCAGAAGGCTAACTGTCTACTGCTTTGTGAAGTGATAGATGCCTGTTCAATGTTCCTCACAAGTTTATTCTTCAGCTTAATAAACCACTTATTAAAAATGTACAACACGGGAATGCTAACACAAAGCATTATTTTAGAAAAACAGCAGCCGGGAGCTAATTCAGTAATTTTCTTTGTTGGTTAATTAGAATGACATGTTCTGTGGTCAGGCCTCTCTTTGTCCCACCACTGTTCTTTAACTTGAATAACATCTCATTGAAGCTTTTATGATACTTTGTCACTCATCACCTCCATAAAACTTGAGGTCCATATTTCTCATTTGAATTGCCTCTCCCCTCTGTTACCTCTTGCCCAGCTGCTCCCTTCACTAAGCAAACACCAGCCTGCTTCATGTCCTCTGCCTGATCCATCCCATCATCAGTCCACAAGCTTCAGCCATTATGTCCCTGCTCTCTGGAACTCCATTCCAGATCTCTTCCATCTGGGTTTATGTTATTAAGAGACATCCTCCTGATGTGAAAGGCACTATATAAATGTAAATTGTATCATAGATCTGAGGACAGTTAGTGCTGGCGAGTTAAATATCTTTTCCATTTTATCTCTGTGTGTCAGGATTAAGCTCTCTGGTCAGTCAGAACACCAGCCAAACGCTCGCGAAACTCTGCACACGCGGGCTTTGCAGAGAGAGTGGAGCCAGTGATGTACTGGAGGGACTGTCTCCACTGGGAGCTGGGATAACATAGAATAGCAGGGCCACTAGTCAGCAGAGACTCAACACATCAACTGCTGGGGACGATTCACACCCAGGGCACGTGCCATCTGGTGACCAACTGTGACTCTAATAGTCCTGCTTCCTTCCTCAGTTCTGCTTTTATCTTGTTTAGTCATCATTTTGATTGAAGCTTCTCTGAGGGTTCTCAATCTCAGCAGAGCACAGGTGCAAGCACACGCTACTCTTCCCCCCCACCCACACACAATGTAATAGCCAGAAAATTACCTCCAGAATCATCTTTCAGTTGGGCCTTTCATTGAGTATTTTGTTCACAGCCAAAGTATAGTCAGTGAGCGCAGCAATCCTACTGACCTTAAACTGGGCTGTGCTTTACTCCGAGCCCTTTACAGTGGTGTTGGGAATTCTATTAACTGGCGGTGTCTTGTGTCCACACCAGTGCTGTGAAAGGCAAAGCCCCGCAGGTGGGAGACCGGGTATTGGTGGAGGCCACCTACAATCCTAACATGCCCTTCAAGTGGAATGCACAGCGGATTCAGACGCTACCAAATCAGGTACGCTCGGAAAAAGGAAGCGCGCTGCTTGTAATGGTTTCAACAACAATAACAACAAATTACATTTACATGGCGTCTTTCACTTTGGGAGGACATCCCAAGGCACTGGACAGTTCAGGGTTGGCACCGAACTAGGGGTTGGAATCAATAGGGTTGGAGGGTAGGGGGAATGGGGATGGGAGTGTGGACAAAGGCACGGTCAAAGAGGAAGGTCTTGAGAAGGGCCTTGAGAGAGGTGGAGGTATTTGGGGGTGGAATTCCAGAGATTGGGGGGGCAGAGAGGCTTAAGGCCTGTCTGCCGATTATGAAGCGGGCAGTGTGGGGGAACATGGAGCAGGCCAGTGCCTGTTGACTGGGGAAGCAGACAGGTTGGTATGGGGTTACGAGGTCACAGAGGTAGGGAGGAGCACGACCTTGGAGGACTTTAAAAGTCGCAGTATGAGGTGAAACGATCCTAAAGTGGCTTTATCCACAAGTATATGTCTCCTGACCGCTGGCCAGAGGGCGACCCCCTATTGCGGTGTCCATTATACATTGCTACACATAGGAGCTTAAACAAGGGACTGCTGTAAGGCTTTTTTCTGCCCCTTCTGCAGCTTTATAATCTTTCAGCTCCAGCTCCTACAGGTCTCTCCCATTGAATTCCGTTCCCGCCAGGCTCTCAATGGCTTCCAATGCTCCAGGGAATTGACCTCCAGATGCTCGTCCTGAGCTTTCCTATTCTTGCCTCATCTCTAACTCTGCAATCTTAATCTCCTCCAGTCCCGTTCTCCTTCTCGTACCTTCCACACATCCAAATCCAACTCTGTTCGTTTCTCACCCCCTCCATCCCACCATCTGTGTCTGAGCTTTCACACACTGAATCTCGACTGGCTGAAACTTGCTTCCAAAATTCCTTGCCTTGTATCCTTTCCTGATCTTCATAACCCTCCTAAAACCCTACATCTCTTACCCTACCTTCAGTTGAAATTCTCAACTCTCCCTCTTTTTTCCACCGTTCAATGCTCTGCTATCTTTGTAAAGCTACCCGTGACTCTATCCCAGGTGAAAGGTGGTCATTGTGGTTCTAAATGAAAAGGCGAAGGGCTCAACCACTCTGTTTAATCTCCCAGAGCCAGAGCCAGCCACTTTTCAAGACGCCTCCAACTATTCTCCAACCTCTTCCACAGCAATCTCCTTATTGTGTGCAGCCGCAGCCCCAGGGGCTCTTACAGGCACCAATCTCGTCCCCGCTCGCTCCGTTAATGCCAGCACAGCCACAACCGTTACTGCAGCCTCCACAGCAGAAACGTAAGTCACGTTCCGCCTTGAACTCTGCCGTCTCCAATCTGTCGCGACTCATTGACTGCATTGGTCATTTGAGGCTTACACGTACGTTTGTGAGAGACTTGTCTTCACCATTCTGCGGTTGTGATGTAATAACGGACTATTGGTTGGCTGTTCAGTAACAAGAGGGCACATTTAAAATAGTTATTTTGTGGCTGAAAGGGGAGGTTAGAAAACAATCTTTACTGAGAGAGTTGTCAGAATGTGATGTTCGCTGCTACAAACAGTAAGTGAAGCAGGGTCCCTCAGTTCATTTAAGGGAATTAAATAGTAGCTTAGGAGGAGGAATATCAAAGTCTATTTGTGTTCGTGGAGGGAGCGAGCAGGAGAGTGGGATTAGACCTGGTGGCACATACTATACAAATTCAGATTTATATAGTGCCTTTCACGTCGAGTTGAGGGGGAAAAAGATTGTCAAAAGTAAGGTCAAAGAGGAGGGATGTGAAGGAGAACTTGAAGGAGGCAAGGAAAGAAGAAGGGACTCTGGGTTGGAGTTCTAGAGAGTGAAGGGATTTAAAGGTGAGAACTGGGAAGGGGAGCCGAGTGAGGATGAGAGTAATAACCGAGTGCAGGAAAGGACACAAGCTGCAGAGTTCTGGATAGTCTGCAGCTTGCGGAGGGATGGCAGAAAATGAGCAGCAGATTTAATGGTCCAATAAATTGTATGATTTGTCATTGTAAAATATAGTGTGCAATCTGCTGAATAAGTCCTGTAGCGTATTGGTTAGATCACTCGCCTTGCAAGCAAGAGGATACAGGTTCAATTCCTGGGTGGGGCGAAACTTTAGGCAAGTTTCCTTACTCCTCACACCTCCACACCTAGCAGTAAGTAGATGTCTCAAAGCAGAATATACTGTAATGTAAATCGACTGTAATCTGGGCGAGTTGGTGTTGGTCGTGGAGTCCTGTAGTTCAGTGGTTGGAGCACTCGCTTTGCAAGCGAGAGACCTGAGTTCAATTCCAGGCAGAGGGCGAAACCTTGGGCAAGTTTCCTTACTCCATACAGAGCCTAATAATAATCCCTCCAAAACCAATAATAAATTGGTCATTTTCAATCTACGACTGTTTGTGGGACATTGCTGTGCGCAATTGGCTGCCGCGTTCGTCCACAAATATACAGTCAATTCACTTTACAGTGTGTTCTGTGAAGCGCTTTGGGACGTCCTCCCGACGTGAAAAGCGCCATATCAAATGCAAGGATTATTATTATTATAATTACAGTGATTTGGTTAGACTTAAGTACGAGTGCAGCTACCGTCAAGGACAAGCACTATGGGCCTCTTTATGTCCCGTGAGCATTCAATTAAAAAGCCCTTACAGTGAAAACTACCGAAAACTAACCACAAAAAACACCAAATGGTGTACAGAAAAGTAAACCTTGGAAGCACCAAGCTCGGACTTAGCCTATAGATTGGAGTGAGGGAGGGGAGGAGGGGGCTGTTGAAGCTCTGAGAAAGGAGGAATGGTCTGGACATGAGTAATATTTGATCAGTATCGGCGGGTGTCTAATGCTGGACGTTTCTTGTCGCAGCCGGTTTATTGCAGCCTCCGGTTCGAGTGCTCCCCCAGCCCCAGTCCGTGCGGAGGATTGAGCCACCGGCCAGATTCCTGCCCAGGAACGAGAGGGTGGATATCGTGTTAAATAGGAAAGATGATCGGAGGTACTGTGCCAAATAGTGCATGCACAAGTCACCTGTGCCTTAACTACAACATTTTGTGTGCACTGGAGCCTCAATTCCTCATCACACTCTTCTTCAAATCCCTTTGTGCCCTGGGCACCTTCCTACCTTTCCGACCTGCTTACTCCTCAACCCACTATCCGCCCCCAGGCTCGACTGGCTTCGGCCTCCTGCATGTCCTTTGTGCCCTCTATTTCACTATCAGTGGCTGCGCTTTCAGCCACTATGCTCTATCCCTCTGCATTGCCCATCGTCAGGTAGCGCCTGAAGATCTTTCTCTTCGACTGTGCTACGGTCACCTTCCCCTGGCTCGCAGAAAGCCTTGCCTGATTCAGGTGCCGTGGAGCTTTGAAGCGGGTTATCCTAAGGTTGGTTTGTTCTGAGTTCGGTAACTGCCATTTGTTTCTCTCTCCCTGGCTTTGCCATATTCCAGTCGTGAGAGAGATCGGGATCGCAGACGGTCCCGAGAGAGGTCACCACAACGTAAGCGATCCCGGGAACGTTCACCCCGGAGGGACAGAGAACGATCGCCGCGGAGAGCGAGACGCGCTGTTCCTCGCTACACTGTGCAGTTCTCCAAGTTTTCACTGGATTGGTGCGTGTGCTGCCCTGGCTTTCTCATTATCTTACGTGCGTAGGGCCTGCAAATGCTCTGGACATTGCAATAAAATCCTGTGAAGCCTTTTGAGACCATTGTGGGTAAAACAAAGTTAAATGTTGTAATTGCCCTAACTTGAATCATTTGGATTATACTTGAAGTGGAAAGTAAGCTTTGTTTTGACCGGTAGTGTGGGATATCTGGGTAACGCTTTGAGTTTAAAACCTCAGTGGCCTGTATTAATTTCCCTCTGTTTGTAATGCAGTGGATCCTGTGACATGATGGAGCTACGCCGTCGATACCAGAACCTTTACATCCCAAGTGATTTCTTTGACACCCAGTTCACGTGGGTGGATGCATTTCCTCTCTCGAGGCCTTTCCAGCTTGGGAACCAATGCAGTTTTCATATCGTGCACAAAGAGGTAGATCCTCTGGATAAGATTCCAATAGCGCTTGATCCCCCGGATGCAGATCATCTGTACAGTGCAAAGGTTTGTTCCTCTTTAGAGGATTGATCATTCTTTACTCACATTCTCATATTCCTGTTTGAAAAAGCAATTCTGTTTTCCTCAGCCTCTCCTGAGCATCAGTGGATAGTAGTGAATTCCAGTGTGATTCTTCACATGTGAGCTCCAGAGAAAGAGGAGGCCATTCGACCCACTGGGCGCGAGTTTTCTATGCGTGTGTGTGTGCAAACGCCACTACCTCTTATTTTTTAATTGTCCTTTTATTCATCACAGTTTTATAGCTTATTCACCTACAATATACACAGTCACTACATTTTAAAATAAATACAACAAATTTACATTTATATACTGTCTTTCATGTTGGGAGGGCTTCCCACGGTGCTGAAATCTTGTGAAACACTTTGAGACACCCTCCTGATATGAAAGGTACTGTACTTAATGCAAGAAGTATTATTTATTTCCCTTCCCTACTTTAAATGTTTCTACTTCTTGCAAAGATAATCTCATTTAGTTTTTCTTTGTACAAACATTTCCCGATTGTATTACTATGCCAGTTTAACCTCTGCTCAGAAATCAGTGCCAAAGCAGCCATTCTCTGTTTCCATTTCGCTATTTACAAACGTCCCCTTAAATGAACTCCTTGTTCAGAGTAAAGGAAATGTTGCTAAAAGCCCAGTGTGGAAAAGGACCATCTGAACCCGTAGAGAATGCAGATTGTGTACCAGACAGTATGTGTGAAGAGAAGCCAGAGAACTCGGGTGTCAGCCTGGCTCAGTTGATAGCATTCTGAGTCAGAATTTGTAGGTTTAAGCCCCATGACAAGCTCACAATCTAGGCTGACACTACAGTGCAGTGCTGCGGGAGCGCTGTATTGTCAGAGGTGCCGTCCTTCAGATAAAACGTTAAACTGAGATCCTGTCTTCACCCGTTCAGGTGGAGATTAAAGATCCCATAGCACAAATGAAAAGGAACTTTCCCAGTGCCCTGGCCAACAATCCCCAGATTGGTCATCACTGTTTACGGGACATTGCTGCGTGCAAATTGGCTGCTGCGTTCACCTAAAAATAGTCATAAAACTTTTTGAGACATCCTTATGAAATGAAAGACACTATATCAATTGCAATGATTATTATTAGGAGTTTGAGAGGGGGTAAGATGTAAGCGTTTAAAATTTTGATGAATAAAAAAAATTTCCTTCAGCTGGTGTTGACAAATGGCCATGGTCTCAGCTTTCTTATTAGAAGCATCTGCAGAGATTAGAAGGAAATTCTTCACTCAGAGGGTTGTCAGTCTATACTTCATTATTCCAATAAATACAAGTGGCTGTTGATTAAAGAATCAGTCAAAAGGATAAGCAGCTGAGCAGTAAAAATGTTAAGGGAAAGTGTGATTAGTGAAGAGGAGAATTTTAAAAAGCAAAGAGCAGTGGCACGCACATGATGGGACAAATGGTCTCCACCTGTCCTGAAGGTTGGGTGAGTTATAATGCAACAAAACAAATTAACATTTATACAGTGCCTTTCACGTCAGGAGGACGTGTCAAGGCGCTTAACAACTACTAAGCTTGGGTAGGAACTGAGGGGGTTGGGGATGGTAGAGACGACCAAAAGTGTAGTCGAAGTATGGAATGGCTTGAGACTGACCTTGGACGAGGTGAGAGAGGGAGGGAGTCAGAAGGACTCTGGGATGGAATTCCAGAAAATTGGGGCAAATGGGCTGAAAGGCTGCTCAGTAGTGGTGGGGTGGGCAGGGCACACGAAGCAGGCTGTGCCGGCCGGATCGGTACTGTTTGAGGAGGCTCACAGAGGGAGGATGAGGCACGACCATGGTGGGATTTAAAAGTGAGAATGGGGATCTTGAACTTGATCCACTGGGGGATGGGGAACCTGTGAAGCTGAATGAAGATGGTAGTAATAGACTTGTGGAGCACTTTCAAGGAGCTGAAGTCTGCTCTTAATTCCCACAGGTCATGCTCTTGGCAAGCCCCGGGATGGATGAGCTCTTCCACAAGTCATGCGCTCTAGCTGAGGACACCCAGGAGATTCGGGAAGGCTTCCAGCATCCTGCACGTCTCGTTAAGGTACAGAGAATTCCGGTACCTCCGGCCGGAAAGCGGGATTTCAGAATTCCAAAAATTTTCAGCTACAGGAGATCTGTGCACTCCAAGGTGTATGTTTATGTCGCAATGAGTCTTAGTGATCACATTTGTCTTCCCTCCCTGGTTTCCTGCCTTTTCTCCACATGCCAAGGGAGCTCTGGCTGTGCCTCTCTGAAGATCAGTACATGGGCTCTGAGGCCCCTCCATGGCCAGGGTGTGAACAAGCTCACACTTGCTGTTCTCAGCCTGTCCTGAGAGCAGGAAGTGATACCAGACATTGGTGACATTACAGAACATGCAAGAGTCTGGGCAGTTGAGGGTTCCCCATTGAGGTGCTGAGTCTGAAGGACAGCTCATGAAATGGGTAATGATGTCTAATCCTATTCCATTGCTGAAAGCCCAATGTGGAAAAAGACCAGCTGAACCCATTAGAGAGGCACCATTAATGGTGGCAGTGTACAATAAGGTACTGCGGTGTTAAGATAACCTTCCACCTCCTTGGTTTGGATATTGGGAACAATTTAGTGAATTAGCCATTTGTTCAATGTTTACTTCGGTCAAATGGACTTAAGTGGACGAGTAACTAAAACCTTCCAAAGGCTGGTACCGCTCTGATCAGCAGTGAAGCCACCATCACAAGCCAAAGATCCGGTGCTGCTTGGATCCCAGTTCAGAACCGCGTTGAGGGTGGGGAGGTCTACAATAACATAGACAGTACAGTTAAACTCACAGAAGTTGTATCATTCGGGAACATAACATTTAATATGATTTACGCAAAGTCCAAGTTTCAGGTAAACTCTAAGTCGTATAAAATCCGATTTAATCAATAATCTACACTGCACATGCATAATTCACTGCAACCGGTAAGTATGCATACGGTGACAGGTCAAGACTACATTTCCTGCGATTCGATGCGTCTTGACCTGTGCATTTACCGGCAAGCATTAGAATCGTGGGAAACAAAGTTCTGCATATTTGTTGACAGGTCAGGTCATCATTTCCTTTGATTTAGGAGGTGATTAATACGACTAGTGCAAAGAATGTTTTTGATAGGAAACTGAATGGGACTTGGGTGAATATACAACTCAGGCAATTATACGATTTGTAAGATTTACGTGAGTTTTACTGTATTATGTCTCTGTTAATGCAATGCTCTCTCTCAACCCCCCCCCCATAGCCACTTAATCCCATTCCCTCCCTCTTTGTCCATTGTGCCTGTGCTCGCTCCCCACTAACTTTCTTTTGAAGCAATCAGCTGCAATACTTTATCGGCATTGATGAAGGTAGGAAGGTGTAAAGTGAAGGAGCCAGATTGCCGCAGTGGGTGTAAAGGAATTGTCTGATTTTGCAGTTCTTGGTTGGAATGAAAGGCAAAGACGAAGCTATGGCCATCGGAGGACACTGGTCTCCCTCGCTGGACGGCCTGAACCCAGAACAGGAGCCCTCGGTGCTGATCAGGACCGCTATTCGCTGTTGTAAGACCCTGACAGGCATTGACTTGAGTGGTTGCACACAGTGGTAAGTAGCGCACCTACAGTGGAGCACAACTCCCCATTTAGTGCTATGTGATTTACATCTGATCTGTGCCTTTAACCTCTTGAGACCTTTTCTTTGCCCAGCCATCCCGCTATGTTCCAGGTAAAATAGCCCGAATTCGTCTGTTAGTTCTGCACTTAACACATCAGTTCTGTGGCAGTGCATGCCTCATAGCCTCGGATGTCATTTATATGCCTGGCGTTGGAGACATTAGAAATATCTTAGATCCTAAACTGACTGTATTTTAGTATATTTGTTAGGCTTGCTGAACCAGTGTAAGTGTGTACACTTTATACCTGCTCTGTTATATGTGACTGTGCCTGTGAAGAAACCCGCTCGTGAGGAGGATGACATCACCGGGTTGAATATTAATGCGCTCATTGCTGCAGAATTGTTTCCCATCTTTTGATAAAACGTTAATGATGCCAACGCAACTCTTCTGAACTGTACAGTCTGTGTCATTTAACTGCAAAGGCTCCCAGTTGCCACTTTCATATGGAAAAGTTTTGCGGACGATTCAGTCCTACGCTCAGTGGAACAGTCTGTGCAGCCTTGCCACTGTCCGCCCATGCTCTGTCCCTTCCTTTACTGGCTCTGGTGTAATGAGATTTCTGTTGAGATGGAATGTGTGCTCCAGTAGTGAGCTCTGGCCAGGTGCTGTGCCTCAATCCGGATGTGAAGTCAGCGGTGCAGATGGTCAATACAGCCGGCCGGTACAGTTGCAGTTAAGTGACGTGAACTGTGTGTTTGTTTGTGTGTGTGTGCACCCAGTTTCTCTAGCTTGATATCCTGCGAGTCATTTAGGGTCTATGCGATGTCTGATAGAATTTTCCTTTCCAATACACTTCTTCCCTTGCAACAGGTACCGTTTTGCAGAGATCCGCTACCATCGCCCTGAGGAGCACCACAAGGGGCGGACGGTTCCAGCCCATGTGGAGACAGTGGTTATATTTCTGCCGGATGTTTGGCATTGCCTTCCCACCCGCTCAGAGTGGGAAGCTCTCTCCCGCGGATACAAGCAGCAGTTGGTTGAGAAGCTCCAGTCTGAACGCAAGGAGGCTGATGGAGAACAGGCACTGAACGCTAATCCTTTTCCATTTCCGCTTCTCACAGGGACACAGGCACACCACATATACACCACCACCACACCCTGCTCTCTCCATGAGCGTCTCACACATTGAGAGGACACGATGCAAAACTACAGTAACTGGTAGTACAGCTTCCAGCGGGCAACACGACTCGTTTTGCTTTAGCAGCTTCTGAAATTTGTCAACCTTTTCTGTACTTCACGTGGAATGAGTCAATGCAAAACTCCACAAGTTGATCCAAACGTTAAGCGTACTTGCAAAACTTACCTGAGAAATGAGATGCTGGAAGCTCGGGGCCAGTTGTTGAGTTGCGCAGATCTTTACTAGCTGTTTGCAGAAGCTTCCTCTACCTTCCAAATTTTCCATACTCCCCTCTTTCTCTCTTTGTCTTTTACCTCCAAATATGTTACTGTTATCTACACAAGGATTGGATACACACAGACACTGAGGTATTTGATTTGCAGGTCAGTTGACTGAAGCGACACTGAAGTACAGTGTGGGGGTGTGAACAGACAATTAGGGGTCCTGGGGGGCTGGTGCTGGCTAGAGGGGGTGAGGATACACACTGTGCAGCCCCCAAAGAGCAGCAGAGTCTGTACGTCCCCAGCGACCATCGTTTGATGCCATTGATCACCCTTTTGTGTTCCACAGATCTGGCTTGATTGGCTGATGAGTGGCATGTGATCAGTTAAATTGAGTTATGTAGCTGTGGACTGATCTATTGAGTAGCGTAAAAGGAGGAGGCAATCTGAGAGGCGCTTTACGAGCTTGCTACTTACACGGATCAGCAGCTCGGGTTTCAGAATGAGAGTATACATCCCCCCCGGCGTTCCTGCACCTTCCGCTGATTATTTCTGTTCACTTTCTACCTCGGCAGGAGGAGGAAGAGAAGGACGATGGGGAGAGCAAAGAGATCTCCACTCCCACTCACTGGTCAAAGCTGGATCCAAAGACAATGAAAGTAGGTGGTTCCTGTAAAACCGGGCCTGGGAGTCACACTGTTGTTTGAAGAGTGTGTTTATGGTGGTGGGGGGGGTAAGGGAAGTAGGGGTTCTTATCTTAACTCATTCAGGAAAAAAGGGATACTTTTGTATGTTTCGTCCTACTGAATACACAGTCACTCACTTTACAGTAAATTCTGTGAAGCGCTTTGAGGCATCCTGCAGTGAAAGGCGTTGCCTCAAACACTATTATTATACAACCATAGAACGTTACAGCACAGAAGAAGGCAATTTGGCCCATTGTGTCTGCTGCTCTCTGAAAGATTAATCCATTCAGTCCCATTTTCCTGCTCATTTCCTGTAGCCCAGAATCACTCATTTTTTAGATATTATCTACATAGAATGATATAGAATACATAGAAAGTATACAGCACAGAAAAGGGCCATTCGCTCCAACTACAACAACAACAAGATTACATTTGCATAGCACCTTTCACGTCGGGAGGACCTGAAGTCCTTCCTTAGTCCTTCCCTCTGGGAATCATTTCTCCCCGTCGACTGTCAAACCTCTCATCATTCACTGAACTCGATCAAGTCTCCCCTCAATCGTCTCTGTTTCATTGAAAATGGGCCCAGTTCCTCTGGTCTCTGCTCATAGATCAAACCACTTTTCTCTCTCTCTGGCCCTGACATCCTTCCGACAGTGGGATCACCAAAACTGGCCAGAACACTCTAACTGTGGTCGTAACTAATGATTTGTACATTTAAGCATGACAATGGCTTCATATTCTGTGCTCCTATTTATAAAACCTGGGATCCAGTGTGCTGACCAACAATCCTCTAGATTAGTCAGTCCTTTGAGTAATAGCAATTTGTGTGAATTTGCAAAATAACTGCTGCAAAAACAAGTAATTAATTACAGGTACGTTAATTACTGTGAAGAACTTTGAGAAGTTTTGACATTACGTGTATTTATAAAAGTCTTTGTTGATCTGCCTGTTGTGCTGTGAATGGTCCACAGCACTGGCAGGCAGGGTCAGTTTGGAGTGATTGTGTTGAAACTGAGGGAACATTCCTGTTTTGTCAGGTCAATGATCTTCGGAAGGAACTGGAGAGCAGAAATCAGAGCTCGAAGGGGCTGAAATCCCAGCTGATCGCCAGGCTGACCAAGCAAGTCAAGCTGGAAGCAGAGAAAGAAGAACAGAAGGAGTCAGAGAAATCCGAGCGCGAGGACGAGGAGGAGGAAGATAAACGGTCTGATGATGACAAAGAGGTAGGACAGCCAACGTTACAGAGAAGACATTAAATAAAGGCGGATATTTTAGTAATTAAGATAGCTCCCCCACTGGAGCTCTCTTCTCTAATCCCATTCCCTGCTCTCTCTCCCCCCCCCCATTGTGTCTGTTCTGGTGTTCACTCCCCGACTGGAGCTCTCTTCTTTAATCCCATTCCCTGCTCTGTGCCTATCGTGTCTGTGCTGAAGCTCTCTGCTCTAACACTATTCCCTGCTCTCTTCCCATACCCTTTTATGTACTGCATTATTCAAATGTTCACCAGTTCCCATTTGAACATTGCGGTTCCCTCCTCTACAGCCCAGGCTGTAAGCAATGTGGCTGTTTCGCTGCCGGTTATGTACGTTGCTGGTGACGCGAGAGGGATTTATGTGGTGAATTCTGTCACCTTTACAGGAAGAGGAGCGAAAGCGCCAGGACGAAGCTGAGCGGCAGCGCCGCGAGAGACGCTATGTGCTGCCTGATGAGCCCGCCATCATTGTACATCCCAACTGGACGGCCAAAGGGGGCAAGTTCGACTGCAGCATCATGTCGCTGAGTGTTCTCCTCGACTATCGACTGGAGGACAATAAGGAGCATTCCTTTGAGGTAAACAGACTGCAGATGTTAAACCGAGTTCCCACCTGCCTGTTCAAGTGAATGTTAAAGATCTTGTAGCACTATTCAAAACGAGAAGGGAGTTTCTCTCTCCCGGTGTCCTGTCCAACAGTTTAAAAAAAAGTACTTTGAGACATCTCAATGACCAATAAGATGCTGTATCAAATGCAAGGATTATTATCATTGTTTTATTATAAACTGCAGTTTCACCACTGCCCCTTTACAGCCAAACCTGTTCTTCCCTGCTATTTTACAGTAAGTGAACCTTTGCCTGAATAGTCCTCTGCCTATGTTGCTAACCTTTGGCATAAAATGCAATTGTTTTTGTTTCATCTTCCGGATATTTTATTTAACAATCAAGTCATTGGTGTCAGTTCCTGGATGTGTTGGTGATTTGCTCTTTGCATGCAACAAGAGTTTCTTTGAAGTTATGACCTGTCTTTCCCTGCGTGTGTGTGTGTGTGTGTGTGGTGTGTGCATGTCTGTTTTCTAGGTCTCCTTGTTTGCTGAGCTCTTCAATGAAATGCTCCAAAGGGACTTTGGCTATCGAATCTACAAAGCCCTGAATTCTCTGCCTGAGAGGGACGACAAAAAGGAGAAGGAGAAAAAAGAGCGGAAGGAAGAGAAGAAGGAAGGTGAGAAGAAAGAGAAAAAAGAGGAGAAAGATGAAGAGAACAACGAGCCCAAGGCCAAGCGGAGAAAATCGGGAGATGAGAAAGATAAAAAAGAAGAAAAAGATGGTCGTAAGGTATGAGTTACTGTGTGTCGTGTCCCAGTAAGGTGACTGCCCCTGCCCGGTATGCAGAGGACTGAGAATTACTTGAGAAGCAGGTGGATAGTTTAATGGGAAGACAGTAGTGTTGGGATTCTGAAAGGATGAATTTGAATAGACCAAAGAACGTTCTTCATTTGAATCCCACTTGTAAATGAGGGAGCGCTGTCTTTTTCCCCAGTATAGTAATGGCTGGCCTTGCCCAGTTACTAATCGCAAACCTGATGTTTATCCTGTCATGTGGTCTGTGTTGAATGTGGCAAAACAGCCTGTGTACTGGGTGGGTAAGCAACTGACGTGGTTCTTGTTTGTTGTATGGAGGAGAAAGATAAGGAGGAGAAAACTGTACGGAAAAGAGAAGAGAAGGATGAGGAGGAGCCTGAGGATGGCACCGCTCAGGAAGATTATGACCCCATGGACGCGGAAGATGCTGAAGATGAGGATGAAGAGGTAGGACACTGTAGCAGTTACACAACAACAATAAATTACATTTACACAGCGCCTTTCACGTTGCGCACAGCAGTGTCCCACAAACATTCATGGATTGAGTGACCAATTTTGGGGAAGAGGAATTAAAAAAAACTTTACACAGCTGCCTGGGCCAGGGTTTTTTCATGTTTGCAGCTTGCACTTGTAACAGTGCAATAGAGACTGTTATATTACAGAATCAGGTCCCACCAATGTCACCTTTACACTGCTAAAGAAACTGAATAACACACATCCTAGACACAAATACAGCAACTCCACTTGCCATTTCTCGGCCTGCGATTTTACTCTCTTTAGGAAAAATTGGGACTAAACGCGTTTACTAACCTCTCCTCTGCAGATCGAGATGACGACGAGAACAGTAGAGACCGAAAGGATGATCGACGAGAGGCGAAGAGGAAACCCAAGGAACAGGCTTCCAAAGACAAGGTCTGGAAGGGAATCCCCTGTCTGGGGCAGATAACTGAAATAGTAATAGTGTCAGTAACATTTCTGGGGTGTGACACTGAGCTGTGTTAGTAACATGTCCGTGCTGGTGAAATCCGGGTTTAATAATGCTTGTTTTGACATCTTCAGGAAAAGAAGCAGATGTTTACAAATAACAAGGATCTCCTTCTCGCCTTTGTATATTTTGACCAAAGTCACTGTGGGTATCTGGTGGAGAAAGATATTGAAGAAATTATCTACACACTTGGTCTGCACCTGTCTCGTGCACAGGTAAGCACAAATTTCCTGAGGCTAGGATAGAGGGAGTCTGGTTGGTGCTGAGCTGGTCTGTGAGTTGGGGGAACACTGAGGTTTGGCTGTGATGGTTTGTGTCGTGCTGCGGATGGTGACCAGTGTAGAGGATGTTTGGGTGAGGGCGGCCAATACCTATAGTACTTATCTCGTGCCCTCATGAAAGCTACTGAGGATTGTGCCATCACACAAGGCAGAGCACTCGATGTGTAAAGCCTCCATGTGTAAAAAAAAATTAAAAATCCTCCTGGTCTCCCCCTTATCTCCCTTGCTAATTATCTTAAATAATTCAGGCCTGTGAATTCTCATTCGCTCTCAATCAGCTGCACACAAGCATCCCGCTGCATCCCCCCCGGCTGCCCTGGGCTGTTGGAAGGTTACTCCTGACAGGTTGACTCTCTTGTTTCAGGTTAAGAAGGTAATCGGTAAAGTGGTGCTGAGAGACTCCTGTTTCTATCGCAAACTGACTGACGGAGCTAACGATGAGGAGAAAGTGGCAGAGGCTGACGAGGAAGAGGACACCTCACTAGGTACTGGGTCTCATTGTAAATCCTCCTGTGACCAGCCAGCGGTTATCAAATCCAAACTTCTCAAAGTGCTTCAGATGTCTGGTGACTATCTATAGGCCATTTAACCAGCAAAGTCCATGCAAAACCATGGGGTGATTGTTCAATTTTATCTGGTTTGTTGGCCAGGACACTGGGAGAAACTTGCTACTCTACACCTCCATTAGGACCCTCTTAAATGGCTCTACTTTGAAATGAAAGAAGGCCTAACCTATCCTGTTAGCAGTAACCTGTCAGCCCTGGTATCATCCTCGTAAATCTAGCCTGTACTCTTTCCATCACTATCTTTCCTTCTTATAGTGTGGAGATCAGAATTGGACACAGTACTCCAAATATGGTCTGATGAAGGTTTTTATAAATTCAACATCACTTCCTCACTCTATATTCCAGCCCTCAGGATATATAGCCCAAACCCCATTGCCCTTTTTATAGCTATATCTACCTGTGTATATACTTTTAGAGATTAGTGGATCTGAATCCCCAGATCTCTTCCTCTTAAGTTATTTTGCAACCCTTTTCACTACTTCCCCTTCCCCCCCACATAGATATGCCCTATATCTGAGTCCATATTCTGCTGTAAGTGTTAAGTTGCACCAAGTGTTGTGAATGGGAAGTGCTGTGATATCAAGTCACGCAATGGGTAATTAGAAATTAGCATTTCTCAGTTTTGTAACTTTATTCTCAAAGGTCAAATACATTTTCACAGCTTGCACAGAAGACCAGTTAGGGTTGTCTGTGCCAGATCACAAGGCAGTTTCTCTCTTCTGGTCCTGCCCAACAATCCACCAGATAAAAAATTGGTCACTTACTCCATGGCTGTTTGTGGGACACTGCTGTGTGCAAATTGGCTGTCACATTCAAATACACAATCACTACACTACACAAAGTTGCAGATGACGACAAGCAATGGAGGGGTGGGTTCTCTACATTAAGTCCAGAGATGTCCTGCTGATCTGAAAGAGAATTATCAAATGTAAAGATTAATTTTAGAAGCTTAGAAATTTACAGCAAACAAGGACATCCTGCCTATTGTGTCTGCCGTGGAAAAAAGGGAATTGGAGAGCTGGTTGAGGAGGAATATTAAAGGTTTTTATTGATGGGATAATGGGGCGAGTGGACAAATGTAGTCTTGTCTTACTTGTTGATTGAAGGTTACTTTTGCTGCAGGGAACAAGCCCTTTCTGCCGTGCTTATCTGTGAAAACAGGCGGCAGCGAACCTCCAGAGAACAGCAGCCTCTTTGTGTACAACGGGGCGATGGTGGATGTGGGGAGCTTACTGCAAAAACTTGAGAAGAGCGAGAAGAGCAGAGCGGAAATGGAGCTGAAGGTGCAGACGCTGGAGACGAGGATGGGTAAGAGAGCAGCCTGGCTCGCTCACCACTCGCGAGTCACACCATGCATCTGAGCACGTCTGCACTGGAGGGGCGGTTTCTCCACAAGAGCTCATAGTCTCCTGCTCATTCCCTTCACACACACACGCACACAAATATTCCTCCTAATTCTCTTTCAAAAAAAATGTTAAGACATCTCCACGATGTGACAGGGAATCCCACACAGCCACCGGGCTGTGTGTATAGTCGGGCTGCCTAACCTCCCCTTTAATTCTCAGTGTGATTGTCTGAAATTTGTGCCTCTGGTACCTGAATAGTCGCCCAGTGACATGATCTGTTACTATTTACCCCATCATCACCTTCATCATCGTGAAGCCCTCGGTCAGGTCTGTGTTATTACAGCAAATGCTCACCTTAAAACGAGGCAGTGAAGCCAGACTGGCTTTCCAGCAGCCATACCTGTAAGGGCAGTTGGGAACCCCGTGTGCAGCACACCTGGGCTCCTGTGCTCTGAGCTGTGTGCTGGAGGGTGGGAGTGGGGTTGGGGGGAGATGTTCAGCAAGGCTGTGTGAGCGGTGGAATGGACGAGCTTTTTGTTTGAACCAGAGGAAGGAACGAAGCAGATCACTGATCTGGAGAGCATCAGCAAGAGTCTCTCGTCAGAGCTGAAAGAGACGAAGAAGCACGTGAGCCGCACTGAGGAGAGCTTTAAACTGTGTGAGGGCCTGAAGGGCCGCTTCCAGGGTCAACTGACCAGTATCACCAGGACCTTGTCTTCCGTCATGGATGAAATTCAGACTGTGCTCAAACAGGTACAGGAAATGTGAGAGGAACAGAAAGATACTGTTCCTGGCTGATGTGCATGATTAGGACTCCTCGCACACCCTTACATAGACACACACCTCTCACACACGCATTCCCCCCACACACATCACACGTAATAATAATAACCCTTGCATTTGATATAGCGCTTTTCATGTCGGGAGGACGTTCCAAAGTGCTTCACAGAATAGACTGTAAAGTTAATTGACTGTATATTTGTGGGCGAACGCGGCAGCCAATTGCGCACAACAATGTCCTGCAAACAGTCGTGGATTGAAAATGACCAATTTATTATTGTTTTGTTTTGGACGGATTATTATTAGGCTCTGTGTGAAGTAAGGAACTTGCGCAAGGTTTCGCCCTCTGCCTGGAATTGAACTCAGGTCTCTCACTTGCAAAGCCAGTGCTCTAACCACTGAGCTACAGGGCTCCACTAGACGTAGACACACACAGCCATATATATACGCACACACAGCCATATACACACACCTCACACATGGACTCTTTCTCTTTCCTCGCCAAAGTGCTAATTTGCTAGTTCAGGCTGTCTCCCTGGGTTGTCCATTCCACACGCACACTGAATTCTGTGTGACTCATTCAGTCTAACACATCTCTCCTCAGTCCCAAGATCCTCAGACTCAGCAAGTGATTGCTCTGGCGTTTGTCAGTCAGTAACCCGAGATATCCACACTATGTAAAGATCATCAATAGTAGTTGGTGGGTGCTGGGGTCTAGCCTGGTTTTGTGCTGGGTACTGATTCCAGCCCATTCCAACCCTCAACGGTTGGAGAGGAGGAGGTCAGTCAGGGTTGATGCTCCTGATCACTGTCCAGAAACCCCCCCACACCACCCCCCCACACTGCTGGGACACGTGGGCGTGAGTACAGGATCGAGACTGGCTATGAACAGCGTCCGCCTGGTCTCACTGCTTGGGGATCCCTTTCAAAGAAAGAGGGAGATTGACGAATTGAGGGTATAGTTTTACTCTAGTCTCAATCCCACTCATTCCAACAGCCCTGTAAACTCTCTCTCTCTCTCTCTCTGAACAGCCCCAAGTCTCAGACGACGACAAAAACGCGAAGGAAAATGGAACAAGTGCATGAGTGGGTTGTGGCTGCCCCCAGCAACGGGCGGTCTGATAATGTCATTGAAGTATTTTAAGGAATTATAGCTGATGAAAGTGCTGCATGTCATGGATTTTTGTAGTTGAGGAAATGTTTGTAGAGGAAAAAGATGTATAAAGTTTCGAGTGATTGTGAACTGTTAAAATTAGAGATGTGCGTTACGGTGTCTGGACGCAGTCACTCCAGTCAGGAGACTTCCCATTGCAAAATGTTTTTGAGGAACTGTACCTTTTTATGCTAATAAAGTGCGACAACTTGGAAATAAAGGCTGGTTTGTCACATTTGTAATAACTCTCAGTGTTTATTTGGTCTGCAATTGTGCATTACCTCGAGTGGCATTCAAGGGCCACGGTCCCAGTCAGAGCCTGGAAGTTACACACCAATAGTTTTATCTCCCTTGCTCTCCGACCTACTGACTCCCCACTCCACTCTGCCGTCTCCGCTCGGCTGGCTGTTCGACCAAGCCTACGATCACCAAACCCCTCACGCCCCCACCCCAGTTCGGGGTCAGGCTCCATCCTTGTCAAACACTTTAAGACGCTACCCTTTGTGAGCTGGGCTACGTCTATTGCAAGTTGTAACCAATCAGGCTGGCCACATAGAACAGCCTGAAGAGGGTAGTAATGCCACTGACGTTAATACCTTTCCCCAAATGCATCAATATTAATCCTTGTGATACAGCGCCTCATTATGTCATTGAGACATTTCAAAGCACTTCGCAAGATTCCACTATGTGGACTACTAACTATTTGTAGGACAATGCAGCAGCCGGTTTGCTTTCCAACCCCCCTTACATTTGGTTTGAGACAACTTCCTGATGTAAGGTGCTTTATTAGTGTAAATTGTATTTATCACAGCCTCATTGTCTTCATTTTGCAGGATTTACTGTAGAATACAGTGACTATTTTGTAGGCACTAACCTCTCCGGCAGCTCAAGAACCATCCTGTTCCACACATTCAATCAGGTGTAGCTGCTCATCTGCTCCCAACCACACGTTCCCCAGCCCTTGTTGTTAATGCTTGGATTGAGCAGAGGAGTTATTAATCCAGTCTTGTCGTTTTTTTACTTTATATTGTTTAGTTCTGTGCCAGAGATGGGTAACCTGATCTCCTATTTGTGAAACACTATAGAACCAGGTCTGAATAACAGATCTGCTTACATTGCAGGACGGAATCCAATGCACGCAAGAACAACTTTCACAAGCAGCAATGTCACGCAAAGGGTCATGGAGTGAATGACTAATTTTATCTAGGGGTTTGTTAGCCAGAAGACCAGGATGAACTCCCCCTTTCTGAACAGTGCCGCAGGATCTTTAATGTCCACCTGAACAGGCAACAACAACAACAAGATTACATTTGTATAGCGCCTTTCACGTCGGGAGGACGTCCCAATGCGCTGGCAGACGGGACCTCGGTTTATAATAATAATCCTTGCATTTGATATTGTGCCCTATCATGACTTTCAGACGTCTCAAAGCGCTGCACAAAATAAGGTGCCGACACGATTAGGTGCTACATCAAATGGAAGGATTATTATTATTATATAAGTGCTTGGAGGATTCCCTATATAAAAGAGGCCTATATAAACAATAGCAACAACAAAATTACATTTATAGAGCGCCTTTCACGTCCCAAAGCGCTGAACAGTCAGATGTTGGGGCCCGAGCATGGGGGAGGGGTGGTGTAGGGGTGAGGGAAGGCAGAGAAGGAGACCAAAGGCACGGTCGAAGAGAAGGGTCTTGAGACCGGCCTTGAAGGATGCAAGGGAGGAAGCGAGGCGAAGGGACCGTGGGATGGAATTTATAAATAAATACAGGCCTATATAAATACACTAGTTTGCACTGTTGTTGAGGGTGTATGTACAAGAGAAATATTGGCTTCTCACCCACTCCAGAAGGGATCTCTGGGGTGATGGGGTCTTGCTGACCAGGATTGGGGCTAATTGAAGCCTTATTTTCCATATGCAATTGAGCTGCTGCTCATTGGGTACTGCTGATAAGTTGCCTGTTGTGAGAGGAGGTGGCAGATACAGACCTGAAGTGAAAGGGATTCCTTTCAGAGAACACTCCCTGCTTTGTCTGTCCCTTTTGGAAACAAGATGCTGCTGGCTGGAAAGAGAACGGTCTGAGGGAATTGATCCTGTACAATTCAGGTACCTTGTTTTCCCAGGCGTCACCTGATCCCTTGTCCAGAGTCGCACCTCACCGGCTTCTTGCAAAGTGCCCGACCCAGTTTCCCGTTGTAGGCTGCCCAGCTCAACCGACATGCAAGGTGAGTTTGCAGATAAATAAAACACTTCTCTGCTCCTGTGACTGACTGAGTGTTTGGAGAGTTGCCACCTTTCTGCTGGCTTTGCTCTAACGTCATGAAGCAGGGAAGAACAGGCCGTTGAGACTCCACAGTGTCTGTCCGCCCAGTGGCAGGGTATCTCTCTGACTTGCTCCACTCCCTACACTGACCTCTCCAGCTTCTCAGAGAACCTCTCCCATTTCCACACATTCAATCTGTATCTGCTCATCCACTCCCAACCACACAGTCCCCAGCCCTGTTATCAATGCTCACATTGAGAGGAGGGATTATTAATGCAGTTTTGTCGCTTGTTAATTCTATATTGTTTAGCTTTGTGCCAGCAGTAGGTAACCTGATCCCCTATTTGTGTAACACTATAGAACCTGTTCTGAATAACAGATCCGCTTACACTGCAGGGCGAAACCCAATGCACGCAAGAACAACTTGCTCTGAGGGAACACCTTTCACCCAGCAAAACATCTCCAAGTGCTCGGCAGAGACAAAGTGAGAGTAGGTTTGTTAGAAGGTTTTGGAAGTGAAAAGGGAGGGTGCGAGGTGGAGGGATTCAGGAAGAGTTCCAGATGGATGGGCAAACAGGTCATCCACAAACTCAACAGCCTGGGCTTGGTTCTCCCTGTAAGGGAAGGAAACCCGGCTCAGGAAGGCTGCTGTTTGGTTTGGATACTCTTAAGAATGGTTTCTGAACGTGTCAGACATCCAGCTGACAAAAAAAATTATATAGCGCCTTTCACATGGGGAGGACATCCCAAGGCGATGGACAGTGGAAAGTTTGCACCCAAGCTGGGGATGGGGAAGGGGGAGGTGGATGAAAGCGTGGTCAAAGAGGAAGGTCTTGAGATGAATCTCGAACGAGGGAAGAGAGGAGGTGAAGAGACTCTGGGACGGAGTTCCTGAGAGTGGGGGCAGAAAGGCTGAAAGCCTGACTGCCGATGGTGAGGCGGGCAGGGCGAGGGACTTAAAGTAGGCACTGACGGATTCAGAAAGGACGAGATCAAATGGGTTGAATTGGGATCTTTTTCACCTGAATCTCTTGTGTTCAGTGGATCTGAAGCTGACCAGTGGACGGTACTCTTAATAGAAGCCAGAGATCACAATTCTGGCTGCTTTATTGAAGAAGCACTTAATGTAGTATTAAGGATCAAAGGTTAATCCTGTTCATAAGTATTCCCAGGTTCTGCTGTTTGAAAGGTGAAAGCTCCACTGAGCTGGAAATCTGGTGTCAGTACAGAGGAGGGTCATTACTTAGTGCAGAATGCTGCTGACAGGCATTACAAACAGCATTTTGCACCTGGTATTAGGAATGAACTGGTGTTTTTATAGCCTCTTGTTTGTGTCTAAACATCTCAAACTGCTTCACAGCAATTACTATTTAAGTGTATTTGTAGGCAGATGTGGCAGCGATTTTAAACCCAACAAACAATAACAACTTGCATTGATATAGTGCCCTTCACACTGGGTATCGTCTCGAAGAGCTCAACAGTGGTGGAGCCTGACGCCAAGCCAGAGGGAGGTGACCTTAGGCATGGTCGAAGATGAAGGTCTTCAGGTGCGAGCTGACAAGAGTCCCACAAACAACAATGAGCTGATTAATTTTATTTGGGGGATTGTCGGCCAGAATACTGGGAGAAACCCCTTCCTCTTTCCCAATCATGTTCCAAACCTTTTAATGCCCACAGTCAGGATCTCGATTTAACATCTCACCCGCCTGTCACGATGCAGCACTGCCCACAGCAGTGCACGGAGCATCAACCTGGACTGTAAGCTCAGAGTCCCGAACGTGGGGCTGAAGTCAACAAACTTCTGACTCAAAGGCGAGAGTGAGGTGACTGAGCCAGGCTGACATCAGTCAATACAGTACCACAGCGCTCCCCTCCTCTGACAGGTCTGAGCCACAAGTCACGACGACCTCTTCGGCTGCACGTCTGGACATGTACAGCCTGCAACTCAGAGCTGTGTTCCCCTGGACACTGGGTTACCCGCTCTATCGGCCATCAAAACACACGGTCACTACACTTTACAGTGAATAATAACGATCTTTGCATCGAATACAGCGCCTTATCACATCTTGAAGATTTCTCAAAGCGCCTTCACAGGATATATTATAAAGGGTAGTAGTGGCTTTGTGTTTTGCAGGTGAACCGCCCGTTTGCTCACAGCAACATCCCACAAACAGCCATGAAGTGAATGAGCGATTTTATTTATATTTCAGAACCAAAAGACCCATTGATGTCCAGCTGGTGGTAGTGGCTGAATGTGTACGGAATAGAAATGTCTCATTATTTGCCCCAAACATGCACAGCCTCCAAGGGGGTGGAGGTAATGATTAGCCGACTTGGAGCTCTGGCTGGCAGTAAACACCGCAACCCGACGGCTAGACTTAGTAACGTTTCTCCACTCCGTTGGCCTGAGGCTGGATTCACGAATGTTCCACTATTCTGGACTTCATAAGACTTCAGGCAAAATGGATCATCCTGAGGTCTGCCCAATTTTTTTCAACAGCCCAGTGTCAGCAAGAACTTCACCTCTGCACCAAGGCACCCCTCACCTTCCCCCCCCCCCCCCCACACACACACACATACACACACGCGCGCAAAATGCATTGAGCAGTTTTATCGACTAGGAGTGTTGGCTGAGCGAACACACACGGACTGTGCCAGCGGGGGAGCTGGGTCAGGTCTTCCCCCTCACTGGCCTGCATTCCCTTCCAGGGGGTGGAGAGCAGTTTGCTCTCAGGGGGAGTTCGTCATGCTGTGAGGGGCGCAGGCCAGTGTAAGGGTCCCCGCTCTGTGCTGAGTGACTGATCTCAGCCGGGTTTGGGGGTGGGGGGGGGAAGCCATCGTGCCTGTGTTGGCTCTTTGAAAGAGCTATCAAATCGTCCCACTGCCCCGTTCTTACCCCATAGCCCTGCAAATTTTACCTGTTGAAGTACCCTTTTGAAAGCTACCACCGGATCTGCTTCCACCACCCTTTCAGGCAGAGCAATCCAAGTTGTAACAACTTCCAAACATTGGTGTTACAGTGTTAATTTTTTTGTTTTGAAAATATATATTTATTTGTCAATATAATAGTACAACAGAAATCCCCCCAAAACATCTTCTGTTACAATTCTTTCCCTTTTCTCCCAATACAAACGCATTCTGCTGTTTATGGTATATTCCTTCCCCGCACATAGGTTGCGCACACGTTTTTTGGTACGCTCCCTTTAACAGTCGGGAGTCGCCCCTGTGAGCACTCCATCCATGTGCGCACCCACACACACACCATGTTACAGTGTTAATGTTACACTCACAGCTTGGTTTGCCAATCAGCAGGGCCACTGTAATAGACGCTGGTCAGTTTACTCTGTTCACACAGTGCCACGTGTTGTGTTTCGGGCTTTGATTTGAGAAGCTCTGTCTTTGCATGCAACATGCATGGTTTTCGATGTGAAAGGTGCTCGCTTGCCTGGCTTGATGTGCAACACATTTGGTGGGAGCAAACAACTACACAATTAACACTGACGATGACACGCCATCACACTACAGATTCACCAGAAGTAGAACATTCGCTCTTTTTGTTCCTCGAAAGAAGACCCAAAGCACGACCGCAGTGACCACCCACCTTTCTTGTACGCGACCCCGAGGATATCCTCCACTTGGTCCGCGAAGCCCATGTCCAGCATCTGGTCCACCTCGTCCAGGACCACGTGCTTCACTTGGGACAGGTCCACCTTCTGGTTCTGGAGATGGTCCCTGATACGGCCCGGGGTGCCCACCAGGATATCAATGCCACTGCGAATGCTGAAGACTAAGAGAGAAGACAATCTGATTGCCAACCAGCCTTCTGAACATCCGGGTGCAAATAGCTGCTTCGTACCTTACATTATTAATGAAGCTAAAGCTTACTACCGAGTCCCTTAGTGTAGTGGTTAGCCTGCCAGCCTCACAAGCAAAAGGAATAGGGTTTGAATCCTAGGCGGGCCGAAAACTTAGGTAAGTTTCCTTACTCCAAACGCCTCTTTTTACCTAGCAGTAAGTATGAACCCAGTTTTTAGTCAATTGGTGGATCTGGGGTTAGTCTGGGGGGAGTGAGGGAAGAGTGGGGTTAGCTGGGGGGGGGGGGGAAGAGTGGTGTTAAGACTCGGGGGGAGGAGAGAGTAGGGGTAGACTGGGTTGGGGTAAATGAGGGGTGAATGGGGTTAGACTGGGAGCAGCGAGGGGTGAGTGGGCATCTCACCCAGATGACGAAGGAAAAAGACAGCATAGCCTGTTTCTGTGCTGTAGCAATCTATCTCTCAGGCTGAGAGGCTACTCAATGCTGCTCTGTGTATAAATGAAAGCTCCCTGAGCAGCAAGTACTTACTCTGTGGTTTGTAATCGGTTCCACCATAAAAACAAGCGACCGACAGTCTCTTGGTTACATCTTTGAAATCTCTGGCCACCTGGATCGCCAGTTCCCTGGTTGGAGTGAGCACCAGCGCCTGGTCAAAAAGAGGAAGAGAAGGGAACGACTGCATTAAAATCTACGCTGGACTATCCAACTCTCTGTTCTGCATCGGGAGGTGGGTCAAGCACAAGTGAGATATACTAAGCAGGTAACCCTGGTGATGAACCTACCAACTGAGCTCAGAGAGCGAGTGCCTGCACTGACTGGATGCATTGCAATGCAGACGCCGAATGCAACAAATTATCATAGCACCAAACTCTCGTGTCACTTGACATTACAGTCGCAGAGCAGCAATCGGGAGCAGGGAAGCAAGAACTAAATACAGCGGATTCATTCCCATCCTTAACTCAGCGGTACTGAGCACTGTGCAGCGGCAGAGCTCCTGTGCCTGGCACCTCGCCTCTCCAGAAGCAGTCTGGGACGCTACCCCACATGAAGGGCGCTTTATGAATGCAAGTTGTCGTCGTCGTTGTTGTTGTTGATGGATGGGGAAGCTCCTCGCCAGGCACGTCTCACTTTGCCAACTGAACTACCGGGCAGGTCGCAATGTTGTAATTTAAATAAATAAATAATACGGGGTGTTTATTGCCGGGGGGATATCTCAAAACTCGTCACAAGAATTACTGTAAAGTAGATTTGCTGTAAATTTTATTTGGGGAGATTTTGGCCAGGATACCGGGAGAGAGAAACTCCCTTCTCTTTTTAAATAATAATAATAATCCTTGCATTTGATACAGCGCCTTATCACATCATCGAGACGTCTCAAAGCGCTTCACAGAATATACTGTAAAGTGGATTGACTCTATATTTTGAATAATGACAGACACACAGAAATAATTATTCCCATAAAGCGATTCAACTAGCAACCGGGCTCCTACTTGCGGCTCGGTAAACAGACACTTGTGAAGTAAAGAAACTTCCCTAAGGTTTCGCCTTGATGGGGGTTTCGCTTGGCGTGGGCCATTGTTTCTCTCCGTCACCGAGAAACGACACTCGCTTTCCCATTTTTGTCGAAAACTTTGACATCCTTAAAGTGGTGGGAGGAAAAAAAAACAAATTTAAATTCCGATTGAATTTTAAGGATCGCGGACTAATGCATGTGTGGTTGTCTGAAACCGGGTGGAATTTCAGGCCGGTGCGGTGCTGTGCTCTGGTTCTCATGTGTGACCGTCACGAGCTGTAAATCTTTAAAGCAAAGGTTCCTGGAGCCCTGGGTGTCTGTCCGAGGGAGAGAGAGCTGTGTGCTTCCCACGCAAGCCCTCGACGCCTGTCAATGTGGCCTCAGCTGTTACAACTCACTAACTTGTGCAGGGGACAAGCAGTGGTGGAGCAGGACACAATAGCTTAGTGGAAAGCTCCCTCCCTGTGCACATCTTAGCCGCAACTGGAATGTGTCAGTCACAGATGCCGCCGAGCGCTGGAACTCATCCCCCCCTCCCGCTCTAATAGGGGTGAATGTGAGGACAAGCACAGGATCTCCACAGAGGCATTGCCTCAGGCTCTAGCGTTCGATGCAAAGCCTTCCTTCCCAAACTTTCAGTCTCTGGTCTGTGTACCGGGGTGCAGAATTCTCGTCCGTGTGCTGGGTGATTGATCTCAGTCGGGGTGGGGGGCACGGGGGGGGGGGCGGGGGGGGGGGGGGTGCATGGCAGAGAGATATTTTTATTTGTTATTTTTATGTATGATTTTGTAAGCACTATTTTGAAGGCGCTATATAAATGCAAGTTGTTGCTGTTGAGCTTATTCTGCCAGTGGAGAGGGAGAAATTAATGACATCAGCTCGTTGGGGTGTGAGGAGGGTAAACTGGGTGACCACGAGCAGAGTGGGGTAGCACTCTCACTTCTGAGTCAGAAGCCAGAAGTGGGTTCAGGGTTGTGGAGTGTCGTTCAGGGCTCTGTCCTTGGTTCTCTCCTCTTTAATATCTGATATCTACATTAATATACACATGTGGAAGTTAACCCCATGCCTGAGGATGACGTCACCAAGAGGGAGCTTGTCAGACAGTCATATCAATGGAAAGCTATGGGGTTTGAGCTGGTTAAGGCTCCAGCAGTTACCCCAACGCACACTCTGGGGTCCCCAAGCCCCATGGCTCTTGCCAACCTGCGCCTCGTACTCTCCAGGATTAGGTAAGTAGGATGTGTCCCTCCAGGGAGAGAGCGCGGATTCCATTCAAACAATCTATCTGTGGGATTTCCACGTGCAGTCGGGACGCATGGACATCTCAGCTTGGTTTGGGTACTCTTAACAACAGCAACAACAAAATTACATTTATTTAGGGGCTTTCACGTCGGGGTGGGGGGGACCACCCTCTCCCCCACTCCTCTCCCTCCACTCCTCTCCCCCACTCCACTCCTCTCTCCCCCCACACCCTCTCCCCCACCCTCTCCCCCACTCCCTCCCCCCACTCCTCTCCCCACTCCCCCCCCCCCACACCCTCTCCCCACACCCTCTCCCCCACACCCTCCCCCACTCCCCTCCCCTCCACCCCTCTCCCCCACACCCTCTCCCCCACACCCCTCCTCCCCTCCTCTCCTCCCCACACCCTCTCCCCCACCCTCTCCCCTCCACACCCTCTCCCCCCCTCCTCTCTCCCCACACCTCTCCCCACACCCCTCCCCTCCACACCCTCTCCCCCACACCTCTCCCCACACCCTCTCCCCACACCCTCTCCCCCACACCCTCTCCCCCACACCCTCTCCCCCACACCCTCTCCCCTCCACACCTCTCCCCCACACCCTCTCCCCCACACCTCTCCCCCACTCCCCTCCTCTCCTCTCCCCCACACCCTCTCCCCCACTCCCCTCCTCTCCCTCCACACTCTCTCCCCCACTCCCCTCCCCCCACACCCTCTCCCACTCCCTCCCC
Source organism: Callorhinchus milii (assembly GCF_018977255.1). Classification (NCBI taxonomy): domain Eukaryota; kingdom Metazoa; phylum Chordata; class Chondrichthyes; order Chimaeriformes; family Callorhinchidae; genus Callorhinchus; species Callorhinchus milii. The sequence continues at coordinate 5,462,803 of NW_024704748.1, forward strand.
CACACTCTCCCCCACTCCCTCCTCCCCCCACACCCTCTCCCCACTCCCTCCCACACCCTCTCCCCACTCCCCTCCTCTCCTCTCCCCCCCACACCCTCTCCCCCACTCCCCTCCTCTCCCTCCACACCCTCTCCCCCACTCCCTCCTCCCCTCCCCCCCACATCCTCTCCCCCACTCCCTCCTCTCCCCCCACCCTCTCCCCCACTCCCTCCTTCCCTCCCACACCCTCTCCCCACTCCCCTCCTCTCCTCCCCACACCCTCTCCCCCACTCCCCTCCCCCCCACACCTCTCCCCCCCTCCTCCCCCCACACCCTCTCCCCCACTCCCTCCCCTCCTTCCCTCCCCCCACACCCTCTCCGCCACCCTCCTCTCCCCACACCCTCTCCCCACTCCCCTCCTCTCCTCTCCCCACACTCTCTCCCCACTCCCTCCTCTCCCCCCCCACCTCTCCCCCACTCCCCTCCTCTCCACCACTCCCCTCCCTCCTCTGCCCTCCACTCCACTCCTCCACTCCTCTCCCCCATCCACTCCCCTCCTCTCCCCCCTTCCACTCCTCTTCACCCCCTCCACTCCTCCCCCTCCACTCCCCTCCTCTCCCCCCTCCACTCCCCTCCTCTCCCCCCTCCACCCCTCTCCACTCCCCTCCTCTCCCCCCCCCCCCCCCCCTCACACAGCAAACCCCGCACCACACCACAGCGCAGTGTTAATAACAGCAATATAGACCTTGATGTACATTAACACCGGCAGCAGTGCAGTGCAGTCCGGTTGCTGTCCCGGTGTAAACCGCGCACACGGGTACGTGGAGCCATCCAGGATACACAGCGCCTGTTAAACCACAGCGCAGCGTTCGCATTATAGCAGAATATTAATATACCGCAGCGATGTCGGCGATGTGTCAGATGTACACCATAATATAAGAGGATAACCGAGTCACGTTTAACAGCAGTCACTTTGGCGAGTGAGTGGCTGTGGGTGAACGTGAGTGCAGCTCTCGGGGTGTTTCTGGTTCAAAAGTTCTTTTGAATCGCCGCAATAAATTGCGGAGTCTTTCCGTTAGTTTTCCCATCTTAGATTCCCCCTCCACTTCCTCAGCCCAAATTTTTACACCCAGTTTCTCCAGTCAACCATTCCCTTATCTTCCCCAAGTGCGGATGAGATGCCGCGTGTTCTCTCTCTAACTCTGCAGTCGGGCTTCGTGGAAGTGTCTCAGGTGCTCGTGTCTCGGGCGATTTATTCTGAAGGGCTTTTGGGCTTGAATGTGAAATAATAATAATAATAATCCTTGCATTTGATAGAGCGCTTTTCACGTCGGGAGGACGTCCCAAAGCGTTTCACAGAACACACTGTAAAGTGAATTGACTGTATATTTGTGGGCGAACGCGGCAGCCAATTGCGCACAGCAATGTCCACAAACAGTCGTGGATTGAAAATGACCAATTTAGTTTTGTTTTTGGAGGGATTATTATTAGGCTCTGTGTGGAGTAAGGAAACTTGTCCAAGGTTTCGCCCTCTGCCTGGAATTGAACTCAGGTCTCGGATTTGCAAAGCGAGTGCTCTAACTACTGAGCTACAGGACTCCACAGGACTCCAAATGCGCAAGGAGAGAGCGAGGGCACTCCCACTGCTGAAACAACGCAGTTATAGGGTCAGCCTTTGAATATGAGTTGAAGTTTTGAGAGCATCTGTTTGGGTAGGGAGGGGTTGAGTGAGGGAGGGAGTGAGGGATTGAGGGAGGGTGTGCGTGACAGACCGTGAGCGCAAACAAATTGTTTCCCCAGCTTCCTGCCCCTTTTACTGTAATCTGAGCCCCAGCAATCATTCGGTTCTCAGATCATTTACACTTCAAATGTTATTTTAATGTCTTAACGCTCCAGTGCTGGGCCTCATGTCTGTACAGACACTGTGGGCTGAGTAGACCTCTTCTGGGCTGTAAACATGACAATTCTAATACTGAGCATTATTAATGGGAGATTTGCCATCGACAATGCGCATTTATTCAAGGGTAGCGTGTCCCAGAGCGCTTCAAAGGGATGAGACAGACACCAAGCAAGTGGAAGGGAGGGAGGGAGGGAGGTGGCTGTTGGCACATTTCAGAGGTAGGATTTGAAGAGGCGCTGGACAGTCTAGGGTTTGGTAGAGAGAGTAGTTTCCAGAGGTGAGGGGTGTAATGGCTGAAAGCGCTGCCACCGATGGTGGAGCAGAGGGGGTGAGGGATGTGCAGGAGGCTGGACCCAGTTTACCAAAGGGGATGAGTATAGGAGAGGGTGTAACCGGCGTCTGGGGGTGATGGGATTGTGGAGTTTGGGGAGCGTGTGGGTGAGGATACCGGCAGTGGAGTTTTGAATGAGTTGCAGCTTGTGAATGATGGAGTGAGGGAGAGCAGTGAGGAGAGAGAGCTGGAAATATCCAAGATGAAAATGTGAATGAACGTTTGAGTAGTATTGGGTGTGAGATAGGATCAGAGGCAGGCAGTGTGGCGGAGGTGAAGGAAGGCAGTCTTGGGGAGGGAGAAAGCAATCAAACCGCACGCCAAAATCGTGCACCGGTTTGGAGAGTTTGGGAGATTAAGGAGGTCAGAGACTGAAGAGAGGAGACATTGGCAGAAGTATAGGGAAGATGGCTTCCATCTTGTCCATGTTGAGTTGGAGGAAAGTTTGGCTCATCCAGGACTTGATGTCTGGCAGACAGGCGGACAGAACATCACTAAACCTGGAATCCAGAGGAGAAGTGGAAAAGTGGCATTTCTGTCAATCGTGTCTTGGATGATTTACACCACAACCTCAAATGTCATTTTAATCCGTCACACTCCAGTGCTCTCCAGTCCTCTCTGCCTTTTAGTCCACACACACACACAAACACACACACACCCCGTGAGCTGAATGACTTTCTTCTGTGTTGTGAAACTGTAATTTTGAGGACGAGACACTAATGAGAGAGTTACTCAGTGAGTGGTCGCTGACAGATGCTGCCTGAGACGAGAGTGTATTCGGAGTTTATCTCCACGCCTGTCGTCTGGGAGCCAGGAAATCACAGGCAAAGGTTTAAATAACACTTATGGCCCCCTGCCTAATGTCAAGCTGTCTGAAACACGTTAAAGAAACATTTCACTTCCCGCCAGTGGCTGCCTGAGTGCTGCACAGAGGAATTCTCCAGGGAGGTTTGTCTCACAGGATTGCTGTGAGGAGGCCAGAGTGTGGGGGAGGAAGGGAGATGACGTAGATGTTGTTGTCTGGACTTTAGGAAGACGCTTGATAAAGTGCCACATAAAAGATTTGTAGCCAGAATTGAGGAACGTGGAAAGATTTAAAAAAAGGGATAAAGTGGAGAGAGGAATGGTCGAAGGATTCAATGGTGGCTGGGAATTCAGGGATGTCTTATCAATTAATGGAGCGTAGTTAGTGATGGGATCAGAGTTGGGACCTCTCCTGTTCTCCATTTGTCAACAACAACAACAACAATAAAATTACATTTGTATGCGCCTTTCACGTTGGGAGGACGTCCCAAAGCGCTGGACAGACAGAGTTACGGACCCGAGCTGAGAGTCGGGATGGGAGAGGGTGGAGGGCAGTGGGGGGAAGCAGAGAGATTGAATGTCAATGGTCAGAGTTAGGATCTTCCCTTCCTCCTATACTCTACAGGACTCCTCACCTCCCTCACTCTTCCCTTCCTCCTATACCCTGTAGGTATTTAAATCCTGGGCTTGGTGTCTCCTAATACCCGCTTGTCTTATTTCACTCATTTTCCTGCATTTGACCACCTGAATGCAGCTCTGTGGGCCTTGGCACCATCGATAATCCAGACTGACTATTATTCTCCCCCGCCCTGCCCGCTCCACCATCGAAGGTTGGACCTCCAGCCTTTCTTCCTCCACCCTCTCGAACTCCATCCCAGAGCCCCTCCACATCACCACTCCCTTGCCCCCTTCAAAGCCTGCCTCAAGACCTTCCTCTTTCACCTTGCCTTCGGTCAGCTTCCCCCAGCCCCACCCTCCCTGCCCTCCACCCCTCCTGATCCCAACCCCCAGCTCGGGTGCAAACACAGCATCGTTAGTAGAGGAATCCGGGAAAAGTTAGAGGCAATCTCTTCACTCGCAGGCTGGTCAGTGTTTCAAAGCCCTCGTGAGTCCCGTCACCCCCACACCCTCCCCCCACACCCTCTCCCCCACTCCCTCTCCCCACTCCCCTCCCCCCACACCCTCTCCCCCCCACACCCTCTCCCCCACACCCTCTCCTCCCCCACACCCTCTCCCCCACTCCTTCTCCCCCACACCTTCTCCCCCACACCTCTCCCCCACTCCTCTCTCCTCTCCCCCACTCCCACTCCTCCTCTCCTCCCCCACACCCTCTCCCCACACACCCTCTCCCCCACTCCTCTCCCCCCACACCCTCTCCCCCACTCCCTCCCCCACTCCTCTCCCCACACCCTCTCCCCCTCCTCCCCCACACCCTCTCCCCCACTCCCCTCCTCCCCCACCCCTCTCCCCACACCCTCCCTCACACCCTCACCCTCACACCCTCCCCCACTCCCCTCCCCCCCACCCCTCTCCCCCACACCCTCTCCCCCTCCACACCCTCTCCCCCCTCCCTCCTCCCCACACCCTCTCCCCCACCCCTCCCCCCACACCCTCTCCCTCCACACCTCTCCCCTCCCCACCCTCTCCCCCACACCCTCTCCCCCACACCCTCTCCCCCACACCCTCTCCCCTCCACACCCTCTCCCCCACACCCTCTCCCCCACCCCTCCCTCCACTCCCCACACCCTCTCCCCCACCCCCTCCCCCACACCCTCTCCCCCACACCCTCTCCCCACTCCCCTCCTCTCCTCTCCCCCACACCCTCTCCCCCACTCCCTCCCCCCACTCCTCCCCCCACACCCTCTCCCCCACTCCCCTCCCCCCCACACTCTCTCCCCACTCCCTCTCCCTCCACACTCTCTCCCCACTCCCCTCCCCCCCCACACCCTCTCCCCACTCCCTCCTCCCCCCACACCCTCTCCCCACTCCCCCTCTCCCCCACACCCTCTCCCCACTCCCTCTCCTCTCCCCCCACACCCTCTCCCCCACTCCCTCCTCCCTCCCCCACACCTCTCCCCACTCCCTCCTCCCTCCCCCACCCCTCTCCCCCACTCCCTCCCCCCCCACACCCTCTCCCCACTCCCCTCCCCCCACACCCTCTCCCCCACTCCCTCCCCTCCTCCCCTCCCCCCACACCCTCTCCCCACTCCCCCTCCCTCCCACACCCTCTCCCCCACTCCCCTCCTCTCCTCTCCCCACACCTCTCTCCCCACTCCCTCCTCTCCTCTCCCCCACACCCTCTCCCCCACTCCCCTCCTCTCCACCACTCCCCTCCTCTCCTCTGCCCCTCCACTCCTCCACTCCTCTCCCCCATCCACTCCCCTCCTCTCCCCCCTCCACTCCTCCCCCCCTCACTCCACTCCTCCACTCCTCTCCCCTCCACTCCCCTCCTCTCCCCTCCACTCCTCCCCTCCACTCCCCTCCTCTCCCCTCCACTCCCCTCCTCTCCCCTCCACTCCCCTCCACTCCCCTCCTCCCCCCCCCCCCCCCCCCTCACACAGCAAACCCCGCACCACACCACAGCGCAGTGTTAATAACAGCAATATAGACCTTGATGTACATTAACACCGGCAGCAGTGCAGTGCAGTGCAGTCCGGTTGCTGTCCCGGTGTAAACCGCGCACACGGGTACGTGGAGCCATCCAGGATACACAGCGCCTGTTAAACCACAGCGCAGCGTTCGCATTATAGCAGAATATTAATATACCGCAGCGATGTCGGCGATGCGTCAGATGTACACCATAATATAAGCGGATAACCGAGTCACGTTTAACAGCAGTCACTTTGGCGAGTGAGTGGCTGTGGGTGAACGTGAGTGCAGCTCTCGGGGTGTTTCTGGTTCAAAAGTTCTTTTGAATCGCCGCAATAAATTGCGGAGTCTTTCCGTTAGTTTTCCCATCTTAGATTCCCCCCTCCACTTCCTCAGCCCAAATTTTTACACCCAGTTTCTCCAATCAACCATTCCCTTATCTTCCCCAAGTGCGGATGAGATGCCGCGTGTTCTCTCTCTAACTCTGCAGTCGGGCTTCGTGGAAGTGTCTCAGGTGCTCGTGTCTCGGGCGATTTATTCTGAAGGGCTTTTGGGCTTGAATGTGAAATAATAATAATAATAATCCTTGCATTTGATAGAGCGCTTTTCACGTCGGGAGGACGTCCCAAAGCGTTTCACAGAACACACTGTAAAGTGAATTGACTGTATATTTGTGGGCGAACGCGGCAGCCAATTGCGCACAGCAATGTCTCACAAACAGTCGTGGATTGAAAATGACCAATTTAGTTTTGGTTTTGGAGGGATTATTATTAGGCTCTGTGTGGAGTAAGGAAACTTGTCCAAGGTTTCGCCCTCTGCCTGGAATTGAACTCAGGTCTTGGATTTGCAAAGCGAGTGCTCTAACTACTGAGCTACAGGACTCCACAGGACTCCAAATGCGCAAGGAGAGGGACACGTCCGAAGGCGCTGGGCAATCAACGTTTCAGACCCAAGGTGGGGGTTGGGAGCGGGGAAGGTGGAGGGCGGGGGGAGGAAGGGGGGTGATTGAAGGCCCGGTCGAAGAGGAGGGTCTTGAGGGACCGAGGGATGGAAAGGGGACCTTGGAGCCAACTAAGTCAGGGGGTAATTGTGATTCAGGGCTGGGCTCAGCCGCAGATACAACACCACAGGGTGAGTGACACCTCACTGTGTGCTCTGGTTGGCAGCAGCGTTGCCCTGGAGCCCGAGTCCGTGAATGCCAGAGAGAGAGTGTGTGAGACAGAGAGGGAGAGAAAGAGAGTGTGTGAGACAGGGAGGGAGAGAAAGCGAGTGTGTGAGACAGGGAGGGAGAGAAAGAGAGTGTGTGAGACAGGGAGGGAGAGAAAGAGAGTGTGTGAGACAGAGAGGGAGAGAAAGAGAGTGTGAGACAGAGGGAGAGAAAGAGAGTGTGTGAGACAGGGAGGGAGAGAAAGAGAGTGTGTGAGACAGAGAGGGAGAGAAAGAGAGTGTGTGAGACAGGGAGGGAGAGAAAGAGAGTGTGTGAGACAGAGAGGGAGAGAAAGAGAGTGTGTGAGACAGAGAGGGAGAGAAAGAGAGTGTGTGAGACAGGGAGGGAGAGAAAGAGAGTGTGTGAGACAGGGAGGGAGAGAAAGAGAGTGTGTGAGACAGAGGGAGAGAAAGAGAGTGTGTGAGACAGGGAGGGAGAGAAAGAGAGTGTGAGACAGGGAGAGAGTGAGTGGGAGACGGAGGGAGAGAAAGAGAGTGGGAGACAGGGAGAGAGTGAGTGGGAGACGGAGGGAGAGAAAGAGAGTGTGAGACAGGGAGAGAGTGAGTGGGAGACGGAGGGAGAGAAAGAGAGTGTGAGACAGGGAGAGAGTGAGTGGGAGACAGGGAGGGAGAGAAAGAGAGTGTGAGACAGGGAGAGAGTGAGTGGGAGACGGAGGGAGAGAAAGAGAGTGAGACAGGGAGGGAGAGAAAGAGTGTGAGACGGAAGGAGAGAAAGGGAGTGTGAGACAGGGAGGGAGAGAAAGAGTAAGTGAACGAGAGGGGGAAGAGAGTGAGTGGGAGAGACGAGAGAGAGAGTGACAGGAAAGAGCGTGTGTGAGAGGGAGTGGAAGGAGAGAAAGTGAGTGAGAGAGAGAGATACAGAGAGTGAGAGTGGAAAGAGAGAAAGTGACAGACAGAGTGAGTGAGTGAGTGAGTGAGAGGGAGAAGAGCCCCGGGAGGGAGGGAGTGAGAGGGGGAAGTGCCCCGGAGTTGGTGAGTGAGTGAGTGAGAGAGAGGGGGAAGAGCCCCGGGAGTGAGTGAGTGAGTGAGTGAGTGAGAGAGTGAGGGAGGGAGTGAGAGGGGGGGAAGAGCCTCGGGAGTGAGGGAGGGAGTGAGTGAGGAGGGAGTGAGTGAGGAGTGAGGGAGTGAGAGAGAGGGGGAAGAGCCTCGGGAGTGAGTGAGTGAGGAGGGAGGGAGTGAGGAGTGAGGGAGTGAGAGAGAGGAGGAAGAGCCTCGGGAGTGAGTGAGTGAGTGAGTGAGTGAGAGTGAGTGAGTGAGTGAGTGAGGGAGGGAGGGAGGGAGGGAGGGAGGAGGGAGTGAGGGAGGGAGGGAGCGAGGAGGGAGGGAGTGAGTGAGGGAGTGAGTGAGGAGGGAGGGAGTGAGGAGGGAGTGAGTGAGGGAGTGAGGAGGAGTGAGTGAGGAGGGAGGGAGGGAGTGAGAGAGTGAGTGAGTGAGGGAGGGAGGGAGGAGTGAGTGAGTGAGTGAGTGAGGGAGGGAGTGAGTGAGTGAGTGAGTGAGGAGGGAGTGAGTGAGGAGGGAGTGAGTGAGTGAGTGAGGGAGGGAGGGAGTGAGGAGGGAGGGAGGGAGTGAGAGAGTGAGTGAGTGAGGAGGGAGGGAGTGAGTGAGGAGGGAGGGAGTGAGGAGGGAGGGAGTGAGTGAGTGAGTGAGAGAGTGAGTGAGGAGGGAGGGAGTGAGGAGGGAGGGATTGAGGAGTGAGTGAGTGAGTTGAGTGAGGAGTGAGTGAGTGAGTTGAGTGAGGAGGGAGGGAGTGCGGGGCTGGAGGCCGATGCGGCGGCGGCTGGTGCGGTTGGCGCCGGGTTCCCTGGCGCTGATCCTGTCTCGGGAGGAGGGCGGTGCGGGAGCGGGTGCGGGAGCGGGTGCGGGAGGGGCCGCGCTGTGCGGGCAGCAGGTTCTGGCCCGGTTCAAGGCGGAGAACGCGAGCAGCGTGTGGGATGCGGGGCTGGTGCGCTCGGTGTCGGCGCTGCTGTTCCTGGGGTGGCTGGGGCCCGAGCCGGGACCCCCGGGACCCCCCCCGGGGCCACCCCCGGGACCCCCGGGGCCACCCCCGGGACCCCCCCCGGAGCCCGGGCTGGACAGCGGCCACTGTGCGCTGCTGGTGCGGGGCTGCACCGCTCACCTGGAGCAGCTGAGACACGCCTGGACCCGCCGAGCCCTCAGGCCCCCCCGCGGCTTCCTCATCAAAGCCCTCGGTGAGTCCCGTCACCCCCACACCCTCCCCCCACACCCTCTCCCCCACTCCTCTCCCCACTCCCCTCCCCCCCCCACACCCTCTCCCCCCCACACCCTCTCCCCCCACACCCTCTCCTCCCGGTATTCATTCCCACCAGTGACTGCTGAGGCCACAACAACAGCATGGTTCAAAGGGAACTGGAGAAGCAGCTGAGCAGTGAAATAGGACAGGACGTGGGCAGAGAGAGGGATAGAGAGATTGAGAGCTGGAGAGAGTGAGCTAGAGAGAGAGAGAGTGAGTGAGTGAGAGCTGGAGAGTGAGAATAAATAAGTAGAGGAATAGGCCAGTGCTCTAATTTTTTGGTTGCAGTGTGATGCACATGTCAGGGTATCTGAGGGCAACTGTGTTAGCATTCACTACCCTCATCTGTTTGACAGATTAACTCTGGCGACAGTTAATGCGCCATCAACACCTGTACCCACTTCCGCTGGCTGGTTCCTCTCCACTGCAGGTCAGGGAAGGTTGCTGTGGCCGGCGCTGGGAGAGCATCGAGCCCTCAGATCTGCTGGCTTCAAACAAATTTACTACTGCACTCGCTCCTCCCAGCTCCCGGCTCAAACTGAGACCAATTGATTTCCCCTGAGATTAACAGCTCCTGAGACAGCCAAGGTTAGAGCGTGTAACACACTCACTACTCACAGCCCGGGTTAGAGCGTGTAACACGCTCACTACTCACAGCCCCGGTTAGTGTGTAACACACTCACTCAAAACTGGGAGGAGTGGGGAGCTTCACAGAAACTACTACTGCCTATAATGACTGTTTTGGGTTGGTGTTTTGTCCACAGCAGCGTCCCACAAACAGCCATGGAGCGAGTGACTAATTTTATTTGGTGGGATTGATGGCCAGGACACTGGGAGACAGAAACTGCCTTCTCTTATCTAATAGCGCCACGGGATCTTTTAACATCCTCCTGAACAGGCACAGACGGGCCTCGGTTTAATTTCTCATCTGAAGGACGGCACTGCCCAACAACGCAGCGCTTCACTTCACCTCAGCGTAGACTGTGAGCTCAGAGACCTGACGCAGGATGTGATTGTGATGTGCTGGGAACAGTCCCAGACACTTGATGCCTGGTCCTGGGCTAAGGCGCCAGCTCCTCCGCATGTTCCCATCTGGTGGTGGGTGAGGGGTTGGTGGACCCGAGCCGGAGATTGTGTTACTGGGCCACACGGCAGGAGGTGGTGCCTGGTGTTTAATGTCACATTTACAACCCTGTTTCCTGGCCTGGGATTAGCCTGGGGCCCTCGCAGCATCCCACACTGTGCTCGTTTCACCGGGAATCAGAAACATCAAAGCATTTTACTGCGCAGACTGTGTGGATGTGTGAGTGTGAGAGGGAAGCGGTGAGTGACTGGTGTTGGGGTGGGGGGGAGCCTCGGGAGTGGCTGAGTGAACAAGTACCCCCCACCCCCTCCATCCTCACTGATTGAATTTAAGATCCTAGTTCTAATTGTCAAATGCCTCCACATCCTTATCCAACTCATTCTTCTCTCTCCTCATTTCGCCCCCTCCCATATCTCTCCACCTTGCCCTGAGCAGAGCGGTGCTGTGCGCGAGGCGAGCGGTGCTGTGCGGGAGGTTTTCTGTGCTGAGGAGAGCGGCTCTGTGTTGTGTTACAGGTGATGTGCTGCCAGTGGCCATGCAGCCGGTGGCTCAGTCCCATTTTGTGCCCTTGGCGGAGGTGCTCTGCTCTGTGATCCATGAGATGAATTCGACCCAAGTCCCTGTTAACCAGGACGCCTTGCTGCAACACCTGGTCAAACGTTACCCAGGTAAGAAGCATTGCCGTAGCCACGATAACGACACGCCAGCCCCCTCCCCCCCGAAACATGGTGCTAGTCCTGCTATGATGTGCTTCACTGTGGATACCATTCACTGCACAAAACCCGCTCGCTGCCCCGCAGGCTTTATAGTGGACGATTTCTGGACCATTCATTCACTGTCACTTCCCGCTGGGCGCAGGTACATGTGTCCCGAGAGCGCTGCTGCGGTGATGCGCTGACCCAGACACTGCTCTCTCTCACCAACCTCAGCCGTCAAACCGTGTTCAAAATTATGAAATGATTCGATGTCACGGACATTTAAATCATCAAAGTAATAATCCTTGTATTCCAAACAGCGCCTCTCACATCGGGGTGGTGGTGGGTGGGGAGGGCGTTGGTGGGGGCTCATCCCAAAGCGCTTCACAGAGTTTACTTTAAAGTGGAGTCACTGTGGGTTTTTGTGGGTGAACTCAGCGGCCACAGAAGTGTCCACAACTAGCTATGGGGTGAGAGACCAGTTTTATTTTTTATTTGGGGATCGTTGGCCAGGACACCGGGAAAGCGAAACATCCTTCCCTTTTCAAGTAGCGCCCTGGAATCTTTGACATCCACCTGAACAGGCAGACGGGACCTCAGTTTAACATCTCATCTGAAGAGACTGACCCTCTCTGACAGTGCAGCACGGCCCCCAGCACTGGAACGCCAATCTAGTTCCATGTCCCCGATGTGGGACTCGAACCCACAGCCTTCCGATTCCGTGAGTGCTGCCACTGAGCCAGGCTGACACGAGCGTGTAGAACGGACGGCAAGCGGCTGCTGCTCGAGCCTCTGCATCTCCTCCTGCTGGACCCATCGTTCAGTGGATAGGGATGGGTGTCTGTGGCAGTTCTCTCGAGCATTTGAGCTGCGTAGGTGACGGGTGGGAGGGCTAGAGGGGGCTCACCCTTTAATTGAGATTTACTCAGCCACCCCCCCCCACCCCCCCCAGCCCCCAACAAAAATATTTTGACCGCTGCAGGGAGCTCCTGGTACCTGCCTTCTATTCAGTGAGGGCTCAAACCCACACCAACGTATTTGAGAGGAAAGGTGAGGCATTGATGAGAGAGGAATAGGATGGCTGTGGGCACCTGTGCCCGTCCAGGTTGACCGTTAAATATCCTACGTCACTGTTGGAAAAGCAAAGGGAGTTTCCCCCGAATAACACTGTTTATTCACTCCATGATTGTTTGTGGAACACTGCTGTGTGCAAACTGGCCGCTGTGTTTCACCCACAAAATACACAGTCACTGAACTTTTCCAGTAAATCCTGTGCAGTGCTGCGAGAGATTTGGGTTGATGTTCTGGGTGCTGTGATCTGGGTCTTCCTATAGGCATCGCGGCACCTTCCCAAGAGATGCTTCACCAGACGCTGGGCAGTCTGATCCAGGAGCGCAAGATTTACCACACAGGGGAGGGCTACTTCATTGTGACTGAAAGCACCTACTACAGCGGGGGCATAGGCCGGCACAGGGGCACCAGCGGCTGCCGGGGGGAGGGCGCTGAGCAGGCAGTTTGGGCTCATTGCAGGTCCTGCCGCTGCCCACGGGAGCCCGGCACAGAGAGGCGTGAGCCATGCACAGAAAGGCGAGACACAGGCTCCCGGCCTACTGGGGAGGCGAGACCTAGCGACGAGGGGAGGCCCAGCGACGAGGGGAGGCCTAGCGACGAGGCGAGGCCTGCAGCTCTGGGTCAGGCCAATAGCCCACCTGATAAGGCCCCAAAGGAGAAGAGCCCCAAGCGCTTTGGTCTCAGTCTGTTCAGGCGCAACCCCAAGAAAGAGAGGCCGAAGCGGGAATACGTCAGCTTCTCGGCCCAGTTCCCTCCGGAACAGTGGCCGGTTCGGGATGAGGACAGCCCGGACAAGCTCCCACGGGAGGTGGAGCTCCAGCTGATCCGGCGCATCAACCCTGAGCTGACAGTGGATAACCTGCGTAGACATGCCCTGCTGCTGGGCAAGACAGCCACAGGCCAGGCCCAGGCTCAGGATCTCACCAGCCGAGGCACCTCCACACAAGCCCCACTGCCCCGTCACAGGCCTAGGGGCAAGAAGGGACTGCGGGCCAGAAGGCAGAGGGCGCTGAGCGAGACCCGGGCGAGGCCGGGCACAGAGCCAGCCGATCCCACCAAGCCAGAGGCAGGCGGCAGGGAGAGGCCGTCCAGCCAGAGGCCTAGACACAAGCATCACAAGAGAGTCAGTAACCCGAGCCCAGGAGGGGTGGAGGTCGAGACCCGGGAAATGAGGCGGAAGCTCGTCCAGAGGTCAAAATCCCTGGATTCGAGTAAGACCCGGTTCCATGTGGCAAGGCCCACCCCGGTTCAAACCTCAGATCCCCAAATGCTGGCATCCTGCAGGCCTCCAGACAGGCCAGGCCTGGGCCTGGAGAACGGGTCACATCCTAGGCCTGGGACCAACACCGAACCCCCGGACAACAGCCTCGACCAGGCTGTGGGCGAGATTCAGCGTGGAGAGGGGGAGCGGCTCCTGGTGAAGGAGGAGGGAAGCGAGAGCTATAGTGAGGATCAGGCCTGGGCCAGGGCGGAGCTGGGCCCCGGGGAGGAGGATGGGGAGGAGGAGACCTCCAGCTCCCTGTGCCTCGTGGATGAGCCTGAGATGGATGCCAGCCCCCGGCCCAGCCCTAACCTGAGCAGCCTGGTGCAGCCTGCCTGGCGGTGGGAAGGCCTGGGCGCAGGGTGTGTGCCGGTGCCTGGGGCCCCTGGAGGCCTGGCGGGCTGGTTGGAAGCGGCTGAGCAGGCCGGGCAGCGAGCTCACAGGTCGGCCTCTCCGCGGCCCTGTGACCGGCCGGAGGAGGCTGAGACAGAGTGTGGCGGATGGGAAGGCGAGGCTGGGGATTACTGCCAGCCTGGCATCGGCCCGGGGCCCCCCAGTGAGCGGGAGGAACGGACCGCGCTCGAGAACCACAGCGTGACCGGCGACAGCGGCATCGACTCGCCACGGTGAGTACCCCGGGGCAGCAGCCTCCCCTCAGCCACCTCCTCACGTGCTCACAAACACAGTCACTGCACTTCACAGCAATCCCCAGGAAGCTTGAAGATGTCTTAATGACGTGACAAAATTCTCGCTGTATGGATGCAAGTTGTTGTTAGTCCTCCCCCCACGAGTGCCCCTCCCTGGCCCCTGCCCCTGATCGCTTTTCCAGGGGTAAAAATCCCTTTTAAAAAAAAAAGGTAATAATATGGTCACTCAATCCACCGCTGTTTAGTGGGACACTGCTGTTCGCAATTGGCTGCCGTGTTTCGCCCACAAAATATACAGTCAATTCACTTCACAGTATATTCTGTAAAGCGCTTTGAGAGTCTCAAAGACGTGATAAGATGCTATATCAAATGCAAGGATTATTATTATTATTATTTCAACTAATCCTACTTCTCATCTGCCCTGGAGCGGGGGTCCTGGCTGATTACAGACTCCCTACCCCGGGACGCTTGTAGCCAAGGTGGGATCAGTCAATCAACGCAGAGTGTGGGGAAGATTGGGGTCCTCTGCGGACTTGCTCCAGGCTTAATTTTGGGTCGCTTCTCTCTGCAGGACCCGAGTGAGCCTGGCCTCAAACAACTCCATCATTATGGACTGCCTGAAGAGGAGGGGCCTCCTGCCCAGCTGTGAGCTGAGTCCGCACCGAAGCATCGGAGCCTTCGCTCAACAGTCCTTGTTGCAGCTCACCCCAGTCATGAACGTCTGACGTAAACCAGAGTACAGCGGACGAGCCCGGCCCGGTCACAGAGTACAGGGTGTCCACAGAGTCCTGTTGCCCCATTCCTCCCCCTTCACTTCCATTGAACTTTGCTGCCTTTTACGTTAAGCTGAGAAAAGTTACCATGTAATTTTTTTTAGACTCCGCATCGTGTAATCCTGCACCCTGAGCTTGTGCTCAACCTTTATATTAAACAGATCAACAAAAGCGTGTTGACATGCCCTGTGGGATTCTATTCATTTACTCTCTGTTTCGCCTTGGAACGTACTCCCGACGTGAAAGGTAGTATACAAATGTGATTTGTTGTTGTTGTTTCCATCAGACTTGGTCTGCAAAATACACAGTCACTACACTTTATTAAAAAAATCCCATTTAGTGCTTTGAAATGGCTCAATGGGATAATGCTACGATAAGTGTCAAATTCAAGTCTTATATTATATCCTGGTCTCAAGTTATTTATCAAAAACAATGTTCTCCATCCTCTGTGTCCTCCCTCTACCCCCTCTCCCCACTGATGGTGGTGCAGAGATGGTGGGAGATGCACAGCAAGCCCCGAGTTAACCAAGAGGAGGAGGCGAGCTGAGCAGCGGGGTAGAAGATCACAGAGACGGGGTATGAGAACCACTGTGAGACAGGGAGCCAGTGGGCCCCGGCAGAGATTTCCAATCCTACATTCCCCCCTAACAACTGGAACAGAAATTCAGCATCGAGTCAGCCCTCTATGATGGTCTCTGGACCGGTTCCTGAGCCAGGTGGGTTCGCAATACTCCCCAGGGCACTGCTAACGACAGCCTGGCAGGATCTCCAGGGGCAGACCAGTCACTGGGGACAGGGATTTTTCCCACCCAGCTCCCTGCAAGTCAAAGCCCCAATGGATAGGGTGGTCTTAGCCGGACATCTTGCAAATGTTCTCAATAGCAAGCTCTGTGGTTTTAGTTGGCTAAACTCCCAACAACAACAAAATTACATTTGTATAGCACCTTTCACATTGGGAGGACATCCCAAGGCGCTGGACAATCAGTGTTTCAGACCCGAGCTGGGGATCGGGGAGGGGGTAGGGCATGGAGGGAAGGAGGGCGACTGAAGGCACGGCTGAAGATGAGAGTCTTGAGACGGGTCTTGAAGGAGGCGAGGGAGGGGGTGAGTTGATGGGGACTCCGGGATGGAGTTCCAGAGGGTGGGGTAGAGTGGCTGCAGGTCCGCCCGCCCGCCCGCCCGCCAACGGTGGGGTGGGTGAGGCGGGGGACGTGAAGCAGGCTGTAGCCCACTGAATGGAGGGTGCGATCGGATTGGTAGGGGGTTAGGAGGTAACAGAGGTGGGGGGGGAGGAAGACCGTGGCGGAGTTTGACAGTGACCGGGATCTTGAACCGTTCCCGCAACGCACACTCTGGGGGTGGGGGGTGGGGGGGGGGGGGGGTCCCCAAGCCTTGGCTCGTACTTGGCTCTGTGTTTGATACACCCTGGGGTTTGGTCGGCAGCGCCCGTTCCATTCCAGACGTGGGAACCTCCATGAGTGGGGGGTCCACATGGAGCGCTCAGGTCGGTGTAGACGCTCTGAAGCGCAGCGACGGGTTTCCGTGTGTCAGGACACCCGGTGCTGCTCAACGCCTGACACAAGTGGCTGTTACTGCGTGAACTGCCGGACTGTGGCCACTGGGAGGCGCTGTGTATGTGTGTGTGTGTGTGGCCGCTGTGCGGCGCTGTGTGTGTGTGTGTGTGTGTGGCCGCTGGGCGGCGCTGTGTGTGTGTGTGTGTGAGTGCTGTGCGGCGCTGTGTGTGTGTGTGTGTGTGTGTGTGTGTGGCCGCTGGGCGGCGCTGTGTGTGTGTGTGTGTGTGTGTGTGTGGCCGCTGGGCGGCGCTGTGTGTGTGTGTGTGTGTGTGTGTGTGTGTGGCCGCTGTGCGGCGCTGTGTGTGTGTGTGTGTGTGTGTGTGGCCGCTGTGTGTGTGTGTGTGTGTGTGTGTGTGGCCGCTGTGCGGCGCTGTGTGTGTGTGTGTGTGTGTGTGGCCGCTGGGCGGCGCTGTGTGTGTGTGTGTGTGTGTGTGTGGCCGCTGGGCGGCGCTGTGACTCCCCCCCGCTCTCCCCTTTCGTCGCTCGGCTCCGCGCGGTGAGGTCATGCCGGCCCGGACCGAGACCCTCCCCGACACCGACAGCAGTATGGAGCCGCCGAGCGACGCCGCCGCGAGCCCCGAGAGGGCTCAGAAACACCGCAAGAACAAGGTGAGGTGCTCGGCCGCCGCCGGGGAGCGGCGACCCGGGGAGAGGCGGCGGGGGCGGGGGCCGCGGCCTGGGCCTGGGCCTGGGCCTGGGCCCGCGTGGGAAGCCTCGGGCTCGCCTGGACTCGCTGCCCGGAAACAGGCGCACCGGCTCCCCCACCCCCACCCCCCCCCCCGCGCCCGACCCCCCCCCCCCCCCCACCCCACCCCCCGGGAATCTCCTCAGGAGTGCTGTCGAGACGTCCCTGACTGTGTGAGGTGTAGTGACTGTGCGTTCAGTCGGCGGATATGGGGGCGGACGGGCGGAGAGATGGCGCAAAGCCGCACAACCCGCGGCTCGGCTTTTCCAGAGGGAGTTCCGTGTGACTCTCAGTGAGAGACTTGGGGTTCGATCCCCAGTCCGAGGGCCGAACCCCACCCCCGGGGGCAGCAGTTACCCCCACACGGGGTACCCTCACTGTTACCCCCACACGGGGTACCCTCACTGTTACCCCACGGGGTACCCTCACTGTTACCCCCACACGGGGTACCCTCACTGTTACCCCCACACGGGGTACCCTCACTGTTACCCCCACACGGGGTACCCTCACTGTTACCCCCACACGGCCCCTCACTGTTACCCCCACACGGGGTACCCTCACTGTTAACCCCACACGGCCCCTAACAATAACAATAACAATAATAATAATAATCATAATAACAATCCCCCCCCAAAAAAACCCGAACGGTCATAAATTGGGTCATTTTCAAGCCGCGGTTACGCAGCTTTAATAATAATAATAATAATAATAATCGTTGCATTTGATAGAGCGCTTTTCACGTCGGGCGGACGTCCCGAAGCGCTTCACAGAACACACCGTAAAGCGAATCGACTGTATATATTTGTGGGCGAACGCGGCGGCCGATGTCCCACGAACGGTCGTGGATTGAAAATGACCGATTTATTATTGTTTTGGGTTTTTTCGGAGCGGATTATTATTAGGGGCTCTGTGTGGAGTGAGGAAACTTGCCCGAGGTTTCGCCCTCTGCCGGGGATTGAACTCGGGCCTCTCGCTTGCAAAGCGAGTGCTCTAACCACTGAGCCACAGGACTCCACGAGTCCGTTCTCGCGTCGGGTGCCGCCGGCGGCGGCTCAGGTCGCGGAACAACAAGTTTGCGCACGTCTTTTCGAAATAGACGCCCGTAACCGCTTGATAGCAATTAGTAGGTAACGCGGCCGACTGCCCGAAACCTACTCATCGCCCCTGGGAGGAGGCGGCGAGATTGTCATTTCAAGTTCTTTTTCTCTGGCTGGTGAGGCGTAAATAGACGAAGGTCAAACCGGAATCTCTTCAGACATAAAGTGAGAAGAGCTTATTATCGGCCCATGGTTATAGAGTAGGATTAGAATACATTAGCTGTAAGCACTCAGTCGTTTGCGCTCTTGCCTCTCTGAGTCGGAGATTATGAGTTCAGGCCCCAAATGTTTCACGTGTTCTTAAAGCGTACGAAAGATGTGAACCACAGGTATTTGGCAGACACCCGTCTGTCCAAAAAAAAAAGCCCCACGTCACAACTTTCAACTCCTCGCCTCAGCAATCCCCCAAAGCAAAGTTGGTCATTGTGTTCCTGTGTGCAAATACGTTGCTGTGTTTGCCTACAACTACACAGTCTCTACGCTTTACAGTAAAATCCTGTGAAGCACTTTTGAATGCCATCCTGACGTGAAAGGCGCTATATTCAAATGCCAGGATTATTATTAGTGCTGCACAAAATTTCTGGATGGGGATGGGGAGCCAGGAGAGGCCATGATGTAATGAATGCGTGGATGAGGGTCTTGACAGCCTGAGGGGAGAGGCAGTGGCGGAGCCGGGCGATGTTGCGGAGGTGGGGGAAGCCAGAGCGGGTAATGGTATGGATGTGGGGTAGAAAGGACAGTTAAGGGTCAAACGAGACACCAAAGTTCAGGACTGGCTCAGTGAGGTGGGATGTGCGTCCTTGGATGGTGATGCTGCCAGTGCCTGAGGCGTGAAGCCTCGGTCTTGTTGACATTCAACTACAGGTGTTCTCATTACAGTTCTCACCCGTACTACCAAAAACAAAAGGGAGCAAAACCAGGTAAATGGCCGGATAATGTTCTGGTTTTCAGGCGTATCTCAGCTGAGCTAAGTTTTTTAAAAATGCGCAATGCTGACATTTTTATGCCACTTCATAATTCCTGCAAAAATAAAGGGGGAGGCGCGAAAGGCACCGTACCGTGCCTCCAGCTCACTTTAGCAACAGGCTTGAGCAGCGGCAATCGCAGTAGAAATACTATTGTGTGTTTTGCTTCTTCTGGCATAATGTGAGGCTAATTTGCTGACAGTTCCTATTACGGTCACACTGCCTTATGTCTATCACTGTCTGCTGAGGTACTGATCTCAGCCGGGGCAGCAGTTGGGGCTACAATTGGCTTCAATGCTCCTGGATGAGGGAGCAGAAAATTGCCCTCCCGTCTTGGTTGACACACGAATGAAGGCTACTCAGATGGCTGCTGTGGACAGATAGTTCCTTGGGAACTTTTCGGAAGCGGCCCCCACTGAAAGGAAAGAGTCCACCTTGAGTAGGAGGAGGAAAAAAATGTTGAAACCCTTTTGTAGTTTTGAGTATAACTGCTGCTTATGGATGTAGTTTATTCCTTTTATTGCTGGAGGCAATGGTGCCTTATAAACCAGGGAGTTTAGTCTGCTCGTACAAGCACTGGCTGACAAATCCTTCCTCTCCTCCTGTCACAGAAAGAGAAAAAGAAGAAGCACTCGGATAAACATCAGTCACCTAAAGAGCAATGTTCTCAGCTCAAAGAAAATGGAAAGCTGGAGGATGGTGAGGAGACAGGTGAAGATAGCAACTTGTTGCCCCCCAAAGCCAAGAAACACAAGACACGAGGTGATGCTCGCGGCGAAGTCTCTCTCAAAAAGAGCAAGGGAGAGAAAAATGGAACAGGCACAAATGCAACAGTGACAAAGGAGATCAAAGTGGAAACTATCCCACTATCCAGTGAATCCAGTTGCGACTCGGAGGTTGAACAGGAACCTAGTGAGGCATCGGAGGTAAGAGTGTTTTGTTGTTTTTGTTCATGTTAAACTACCAGCCTTTTGCCTGTTTCTTCTTTGAGGGTATGACATGGCTTTAGTTGTGGGCATCCTTGTCTGGTTGAGTGTGGAGTGGGCTCTGTGAGGCCGAGGGTGGAGCGGGGCCGAGGGTGGAGCGGGGCCGAGGGTGGAGCGGGGGGCCGAGGGTGGAGCGGGGGGCCGAGGGTGGAGCGGGGCCGAGGGTGAAGTGAGGTTGAGTATGGAGTAGTATATCGTGAGGCTCAGTGTAGGGCCGCACTTGGTGTGTGAGGCTGAGTGTGGAGGTGTATGACAGGACTTGTGAGACACTCCCCCCCCCTCCCCACTGCGTTGTTTTCCACACCAGCTGACCTACAGGGGAAGCACGGGGACATTTTGTGGCTGGTGTGGGTGTGACGTAAGTTTCAGACTTCCGTTTTCTCTAACGTTCACAAGTACAGGAAGTTCAGCGATTGATTGAGCTGTGCTCTCAGAGTGTTAGTCATTCTCAGTGCGGTCCTGTGTGATTCATTACCCTGGAGTTTCCTCTTAATCTGAGTGGCAAACGGATCTGACACTCCACCCTATTTTGTTTGAAGCTTCGTGCCGCAAGTTTACCAGCCATCCGATGCGCGTGTGCCATGCCTGCATGAATGCCCAAAGTTACTTTCAAAAAGTAGATTTATGCACCCACCCATTGCCTCCATTTAATCATCAGTCATTCGCAATGGGCATGGCTTCTGCACGTCACTCGCTTCCCCTATTAGCTCAATAGGTAAATGTGGTACAGAGACACATAGAGTGGAAAGCTGCTCTGTTCAAACCCTGGTCTATGTTATTAGCTACAGGTGAGGCAGCGATGATACAATTGGCCTCAGAAGCCTGGGGTAGAGAATATTTTGCTCTTTTAAGTGACCCCCCCCCCCCCCCCCCACCCTTTGCTGCCGCTCAGTGACCTCTGAGCTGCTGTCTATGCTCAGCTCATACACACACACCACCCCACCCCGCCTCCCTGCACCCCTCAATGACCTGTCAGTATCACGTGCCTTCATTATTCTACATTCTTAGATTATTCTTAAATTAATTGTTGATCAGGTCAAATCTAAATGGGAAACTTTAATAAAACCCTGACAGAGTGATCTTGAACATATAAAATAATTCAACGCATTGCCTATCTCAGCTCAGTTAATCTGTATGTTAACCAATTCTTCTGTTGCTGTTCATAGGAGTTGACTCAGGAACAGAGGGAAGGGGCCTTTTCGAATTTTAAAATATCCCAGGAGACCATTGAGCTGCTGAAGGGTAAGTGAACTGTTTGTTCAGGGCAGATTGTCCTCTGGTTGTCAGCCTGAATCCGGGGGATAGCTACTCATTGACAGGCTCTCCCATCACCTCCTTTGTATTAAAAACAGAAGTCGCCGGGAACACTTAGCAGGTCAGATAGCATCTATGGAGAGAGGAAAGTAAGTTAATGTTACAGGCCGATGACCTTTTGTCATCTGCAGTATTTTACCTCTTCTGTATTGACAGGTCTGTAGGTCTCTTTGCCTCTTATATTGCGTTCTGCCGCCCAGTACTGAACGGGATTCTGTGTTTTTGCACAGCCTGTGGCAAATGATGTTACTCATGTACAGGAATGGCCTTTCTAGTGTTCTAGGCTTTCTGTATTCGAATACACAAATAATTATTATCTATCTCCGATTTAAACATCCCAATTGATTCTGTCCCCTAGCCTGTTCAAGTGTATTCCATTCAAGAGTTGTGTGTGAGCAGATCTGGAGGTACAAAACTTGTGATTTTGCATCACTAGTGTCCGAGAGAGAGAGAGAGAGAGAATTGTGTGTAAATATCACAAGACATTTATGGCGTCCACGTCCTCATTTGTGTTATTTGCACCTGTCTGCAGTAGCATTAGGTACCGGGGGCTGGTACTCCCCTTCGGTACTTAGGTACTCTAGGCAATCTAGTCCTCCTGAGTGCAACAGCAATCACTGTCTGTAACCTTGACCCAAATGTAAGGTCACATCAACAAGTGGAGGCGGGTGGATTCAGTGTGCACAGCGAAGGCTTACACTTACAACAGGGGAGAGATCCACTCTACAGAAGCCTCCCTGCAGTAGGGGGCAATGGTGAATACAGATGTCCTGTAAGTGGCATGTGGCTTTTGTTGTAGACTTAAACTTGTTTGTAAAACGTGGTGCCTGAGCTAAGCTAAGCAGACTGGGCAATAAAGGATAGCTTGGCACTGCAGTCAGAGTCAGCTCATGGGTGGTGCAGAGTCTGTCTGAGGGGAAACAAGGGGGTTATTTGCAGGAAGCTTTAAGATGATGGTGAATAATCCTGGCCTGCTGCCCTGAGGTTGGTTATGGTATAGGGGATCAAAGCATGGCACTGTTAATAACTTTAATATGTTTTTATTCCTAATTTGAGTGAACCCATTGCCAGAAAACCTGCTTTTAACCTAATGGTGCTGCTCTTGGCTTGCAGGTAGAGGAGTGACCTACCTGTTTCCCATCCAAGTTCAGACATTCAATTTTGTGTACAACGGGCAGGACTGCGTGGCTCAGGCCAGAACCGGGACTGGGAAAACCTTCTCGTTCGCCATCCCACTGGTGGAGAAACTGCAATCTTCACAGCTCGAGAGGAAGAGAGGCCGAGCTCCCCAGGTCAGCACTGCTCCATGCAGCTTCCCTTCATAGTCAACTTTCATTAAATAGTCCCTATACGTCAGTATACAACAACAAGAAAATTAAATTTGTTTAGCGCCTTTCACATCGGGAGGACTTCTCAAGGTGCTGGACAGTCAGAGTTTTGGATCCGAGCTGGGGGTCGGGATCAGGGAGGGTGAAAAGCGGGGGGTGGGGAAGCAGGGTGATCGAAAGCACGGTCAAAGAGGAGGGTCTTGAGATGGTATTAAAGGAGGGAGGGGGCGAGGCGGAGGGACTGTGGGATGGAGTTCCAGAGGATGTTGGCAGAAGGCCCACCTGCTCACAGGGGGTGAGCGAGGCGGAGGACGTGAAGCAGGCCGGAGCCCACTGAGCGGAGGGAGCGAGCAGGATGGTAGGGGGTTAGGAGGTCGCAGAGGTAGGGGGGGAGCAAGACCACGGAGAGCTTTCAAGGTGAGGAGCAGGAACTTGAACTCTATCCTCTGTGTGATGGGAATATAGTATAGTGTGACAATCAGATGTAGTGCACGTGGGCTGCGCTGCTTTGTAAAAAGTGCTCTCCTTTGGATGAGAGGTTGAACTGAGACGTCTGTGTCTGTTCAGCTGGAAGATCCCATCAGTCATTATTCAAAATATATCGTCAAATCTACAATACATTCTGCGAAGCCCTTTGCGACGTCTCAACGATGTGATAAGGCGCTGTATCAGATGCAAGGATTATTATTATTTGAAAAGAGAAGGGAGTTTCTCTCTCCCGGTGCCAAAAGTTCCCAAAATAAAATTTACAGCAAATCTACTTTACAGTAATTCCTGTGAAGCGTTTTGAGATATCCCCCCGGCATTAAAAGACCCTGTATTATTTATTTATTTAAATACAGTGTTGCGACCTGCCCGGTAGTTCAGTTGGCAAAGTGAGATGTGCCTGGCGAGGAGCTTCCCCATACGACGACAACTTGAGTTACCTGAGCTCTGCCACTGCACACTGCTGAGTACCGCTGAGTTAAGGACCTGATGAATAGATAGTATTTAGTTCTTGCTTCCCTGCTCCCGATTGCTGCTCCGTGACTCTAATGTCAAGTGACACGAGAGTTTGGCGCTACGATCATTTTGTTGCATTTATCGTGTGCATGCAATGCATACAGTCAGTGCGGGCACTCGCTCTCTGAGCTCACCTGTAATAGTTGTGTGCGCGGGGATGTATGGGACATGCCCATTGCCTGTGGAGCTGTACCCAATACCGTAGTGAACCCTACCCTCAGGGAGGGGACAGCTATAAAGATAATCTTTCAGCAGTGAAACATTGTTGACCCTATTCCACGCTCTTTCATAATAAACCTTGCATTTAATATAAAGACATCTCAAAGCGTTTCACAGGATTTACTGTAAAATCAGTGACTGTGTTCATAAGCAAACGTGACAGCCAATTTGTACCGCAGCCCAGTCCCGCAAACAGCCATGTTCAATTTTGCCCCCCTACCCCCACCCATGGTCAAATGATAACATTTCTTCACCTTTCAGTGTGGTGGGTACAAAGTTGCCAACAAGTCACCTTGACCTACTTGTAGCTCAGTTGGTGGGTTCATCATCACAGTTACCTGCTTAGTATATCTCACTTGTGCCTGACCCTGTCCCACCCCCCCGGACAGAGAGCTTGATAGTCCAGCGTAGATTTTAATGCAGTTGTTCCTTTTTCTTCCTATTTTTGAACAGGTGCTGGTGCTCACTCCAACCAGGGAACTGGCGATCCAGGTGGCCAGAGATTTCAAAGATGTAACCAAGAGACTGTCGGTCGCTTGTTTTTATGGTGGAACCGATTACAAACCACAGAGTAAGTACTTGCTGCTCAGGGAGCTTTCATTTATACACAGAGCAGCATTGAGTAGCCTCTCAGCCTGAGAGATAGATTGCTACAGCACAGAAACAGGCTATGCTGTCTTTTTCCTTTGTCATCTGGGAATCATTCATCCCCATCCAGTCTACCTCTACTCTCTCCTCCCCCCAGTCTTAACACCACTCTCCCCTCACTCCCCCGGTCTAACCCTACTCTCCCCTCGCGCCCCCCAGTCTAACCTCACTCACCACCCCCCAGTCTAACCTCACTCTTCCCTCACTCTCCCCAGTCTAACCCCAGATCCACCAATTGACTAAAAACTGGGTTCATACTTACTGCTAGGTAAAAAGAGGCGTTTGGAGTAAGGAAACTTACCTAAGTTTTCGGCCCGCCTGGGATTCAAACCCTATTCCTTTTGCTTGTGAGGCTGGCAGGCTAACCACTACACTAAGGGACTCGGTAGTAAGCTTTAGCTTCATTAATAATGTAAGGTACGAAGCAGCTATTTGCACCCGGATGTTCAGAAGGCTGGTTGGCAATCAGATTGTCTTCTCTCTTAGTCTTCAGCATTCGCAGTGGCATTGATATCCTGGTGGGCACCCCGGGCCGTATCAGGGACCATCTCCAGAACCAGAAGGTGGACCTGTCCCAAGTGAAGCACGTGGTCCTGGACGAGGTGGACCAGATGCTGGACATGGGCTTCGCGGACCAAGTGGAGGATATCCTCGGGGTCGCGTACAAGAAAGGTGGGTGGTCACTGCGGTCGTGCTTTGGGTCTTCTTTCGAGGAACAAAAAGAGCGAATGTTCTACTTCTGGTGAATCTGTAGTGTGATGGCGTGTCATCGTCAGTGTTAATTGTGTAGTTGTTTGCTCCCACCAAATGTGTTGCACATCAAGCCAGGCAAGCGAGCACCTTTCACATCGAAAACCATGCATGTTGCATGCAAAGACAGAGCTTCTCAAATCAAAGCCCGAAACACAACACGTGGCACTGTGTGAACAGAGTAAACTGACCAGCGTCTATTACAGTGGCCCTGCTGATTGGCAAACCAAGCTGTGAATATAACATTAACACTGTAACATGGTGTGTGTGTGTGGGTGCGCACATGGATGGAGTGCTCACAGGGGCGACTCCCGACTGTGTTAAAGGGAGCGTACCAAAAAACGTGTGCGCAACCTATGTGCGGGGAAGGAATATACCATAAACAGCAGAATGCGTTTGTATTGGGAGAAAAGGGAAAGAATTGTAACAGAAGATGTTTTGGGGGGATTTCTGTTGTACTATTATATTGACAAATAAATATATATTTTCAAAACAAAAAAATTAACACTGTAACACCAATGTTTGGAAGTTGTTACAACTTGGATTGCTCTGCCTGAAAGGGTGGTGGAAGCAGATCCGGTGGTAGCTTTCAAAAGGGTACTTCAACAGGTAAAATTTGCAGGGCTATGGGGTAAGAACGGGCAGTGGAACTATTTGGTTGCTCTTTCAAACAGCTGGCACAGGCACGATAGGCCGAATGGCCTTCTCTGTCCTATAAGATTCTCTGAAGTGTGGATGTTTTTTCGACCCACGTCTTAACCTTAATTAGGGAATTGAATGTTAAGATTCCTGCATTTTTCACACATTTGTGACAATTGCCTTTTCTCATCACAATGTTTGTTTGCTGCTGAACAAGTGTTGACTTTTCTCAGATTCCCAGGAAAACCCTCAGACGCTCCTCTTTTCTGCCACCTGCCCGCCCTGGGTTTATTCCGTCGGAAAAAAGTATATGAAGGGAAAATTTGAGCAGATTGACTTAATCGGGAAGCGGACGCAAAAAGCAGCCACAACTGTTGAAGTAAGTGACGGGTGCTGTAGTGTTTGGGTAGCCACTCACCTTAAGGAAATACATAGCACCAGCTGCTTCCTGACTGTGCTCAGCATAAGAGCTGCAGCTACACTTAGTACCACTGGAGGTCGATGCTGACAACGTAATGCAGAGTTCACTTACAAATTCTGTTGCCCCTGCAGTGAGATTTGTTATTGAAATGTGTCACTTGCTACCTTCTCAAGGAACTGAATCTCAAACACAAGACCTGTATCAGTCAAAACCAGTCAGTCCCACTCAGCTCCTGATAACTCTTAAGACAAAGCCCTCATGGGTAGCAGGAAGTCTGACAGACGGTGCTCTCAATGGGCAAGATATGCGGCTTTAACTGATTAAAATTCCAGTTACCCTAAATTTCAGAATCTACAAGGCTTGTCTCTCAACAACCTGTGCCTAATACTCTCTGGAGTCCTGTAGCTCAGTGGTTAGAGCACTCGCTTTGCAAGCGAGAGACCTGAGTTCAATTCCAGGCACAGGGCGAAACCTTGGGCAAGTTTCCTTAGTCCACACAGAGCCTAATAATAATCCTCCAAAACCAAAAACAATAATAAAATTGGTCATTTTCAATCTACGACTGTTTGTGGGACATTGCTGTGCGTAATTGGCTGCCGCGTTCGCCCACAAATATACAATCAACTCACTTTACAGTATATTCTGTGAAGCGCTTTGGGACGTCCTCCCGACGTGAAAAGCGCTATATCAAATGCAAGGATTATTATTATCGGGGTGCATTCCCCAGGAGTGTGACCACTCCAATCCCGAGTGTCTAAACCCTGCACTTTCCCCAACTAAAGCAATAACATCACCCTATTTACTTTGTCGTGCCAATTCAGAATTGTAAATGCCTCTATGGTAATCTCTCAATCTCCTCTGCTACAGTGCAAAGAAAAAACATTTAGCTCAGCGACTCTTCACGTGTACGTGGCTGGTATTGCCCTAGTGATTCGGTGTCTCTTTGTAGCTGATCAGTCCCTGGAACATATCCAAGGAAATAATTGCCAGAGGCTTGAAAGCTTGTTTTAAATAAGGGTGCAACTTGTTGCTTTAACTGGAAAAGCCTTGAATCGCTGCCAAGTGCTTCCAAAGAACGAGAGTCTTGGCTTGCAGGAAAGGAAGTTCAGCCGGTTGGGTGGACACTCTCCACTCTGACTGCAGAATTCTGTGCAGAGCAGTTACACACACAGTATTTAATGAATAAACTGCAACAGTTTTTGAGCTGACCGGTTTCCAAGGCCTAGGAGTGCTGTCACTTTAATTGACCCTAAGGAAAGTGTCTATTTTAGACTCTATATTCAGTGTACATTATTTCATTAAAGTTTCCTAGAGTTTTATTTGCTAAAGAGGGGCTGAGATCCACTGACAAGAGGATGAATCCTCAGGCTGATCACCAGGAGCAGATACTTGGTTGACAACCAGCAGATTTTCGTCTATTAGTTGGTCAATCTCATGCCACTGGGGACATTAGTCTTAAATCCAGGTGGCACTGACATGATAGGCCATGTGGCCTACTTCTGTGCAGAAAATACCAAGTGATTTTCCGTGGAGTGCACTTTGAGCTCACAGTCTAGGCTGACACCAGTGTCAGAGGTGCCATCCTTTGAGTGAGACGTTGAACTG
Source organism: Callorhinchus milii (assembly GCF_018977255.1). NCBI lineage: Eukaryota > Metazoa > Chordata > Chondrichthyes > Chimaeriformes > Callorhinchidae > Callorhinchus > Callorhinchus milii. The sequence goes on from NW_024704748.1 coordinate 5,490,648, forward strand.
AGGTCCTGTCTACCTGTTCAGGTGGATGTTTAAGATTTTGTGCCATGATTTAGAAAGAAAGGGAGTTTTTCTCTCCAGGTGCTGGTCCTGGTCAACAATCCCCCAGTTAAATTGGTCATTCATTTGGTGGCTGTTTATACACCTTACCTTGACTGCCAAATTTGCCTGCAAATACACGCTCACTATGTTTGAGAGAAACTGCCTGTGAAGTGTTTTCAGCCTGTGCTGTGTTCAATGCAAGGACTGTTTTTGTGCTAATTCTCTGTGGTCTTTCCTTCAGCACTTGGCTATAGAGTGCCACTGGTCGCAGCGAGCCGCAGTGATTGGGGACGTGATCCAGGTCTACAGTGGCATCCAAGGCCGGACCATCATCTTCAGTGAAACCAAGAGGGAAGTGAGTGAGCTGGCAGTGAATCCTTACATCAAACAGGTACGTCTTCTCCTCCACAGGCACAAAGCCACTCCTCTGCTCCTGCCACCAACTCACAATCAGCATGCTTCAACTGGGGAAAACATTTCACATGGCTTATTTTCTTTGTGAGCCTGCACCCTCAGAGTTGGAAATATAAAAAGGTTTGTTAGAGGGAATATCAGAAGGAATCTCGTCACTCAGAGGCTTGTGGGGTTTAGACTTCACTGGGAGTTTCAAGAGAGTATGTAAAAGATAACGGCTTGAAGGGGTATGTGGATTGGCTAAGGCGGTGGGATTGAATGAACACCTTGCTCTGAGAGCCGGTACAGTAAATTATTATGATTCTGTAATTGGTTCTCACCAACGGAATTGTTCAAAAGGGAGCTGGATAAGCAGCTGAGCAGTGTAATGTGAGAGCTATGGGGAGGGAACTGGGACCAGGATGAATAGAACACAGGGTGATTTTAGAAGAATGAGAGCTGGGCCCGATGGGCTGTGAGGCAATTGCATATATTATTGAAGGTGGACTCCCTTTGCTGCTGTTTACTCAGGACACACAGTGTTTACACGGAGACATTCCACAGAAGCAGAGAGAGATCACCCTGAAGGGGTTCCGGGATGGCACATTTGGGGTCCTGGTAGCCACAAATGTAGCGGCGAGAGGCTTAGACATTCCAGAAGTAGATCTGGTCATCCAGTGCTCCCCACCCAAGGTAAGCAACCAACAACAACACTCCTCCATCTACACCCAGTTCCAGCCAGCTGCTGCCTGTTAGCAATTCGCATTGCTTGATGTGGAACGGAACAATAACATAAGAATCCCTGTATTTGATATAGCGCCTTATTACATTGTCAAGACGTCTTCACAGGATTTATTGTAAAGTGGTGCGACTGAGTCGTTTATAGGTGAACGCGGCAGTCAATTTGCGCACATCAATGTCCCTGCCTAGAGTATCAGCTTAGACAATATGGCTCACAAGGCCCAAACCACAACTATCTGATTCCGAGGTGAGAGAGCTATTAACTGACCAGCCTGACACACTGAATTGCTGCTACGTACAGTGGATTGGGAACCAGGAATGGAGGGCAGGGAGGGAACAAAGTATATTGAGGTTTGAGAGGATCTTTCTTGCATGCGGTTGATCAAATCTGGCTTCTGTTTGCTTTAGGACGTGGATTCTTACATCCACCGCTCAGGTCGCACAGGCAGGGCAGGACGCACTGGAGTCTGCATTTGTTTCTACCAACGCAGGGAGGAGGAGCAGCTGAGATATGTGGAGCAGAAAGCCGTAAGTACACTTATTAGGGAGAAACTATTTCATCTGGAAGGTGAACTAGATGGAGCTTGGTCTTCTTTCGCCTAGAAAATTCTCATATTCTTATGTGCTTTCCAATGTTCTCCATTGACGCCATCTGGTGCATGGCTGACCACCACTGGAGAGTTGTTGCTAAGAATCACAACCTGCAAAGGAGCAACCTTAAAGCGCACAGGCACTCGATGGGCTGAGCTGAAAAAGCCTCTGTCTCTGCTGAACTTGTCTCCCTGTCCTCTACTGAGCACCAGCCAGAGGGCAAGACTAGAACCTCACATATGGGATTATGCAATAGTTATTGTAACTCACCATTAGCTGAACTGATGTATTCACACAGGGGGAAATAAGATTTGTTATAAAAACAGAAGAAACTCGCAATTAAGAGTTCCATTTGTGACCAGAATGATATTAGGTCGTAAAAGAGTTAAATTATGAAGACAGGTTGCATAAACATGGCTTGTATTCCCTTGAGCTTAGAAGGTTGAGGGTTGAACGATTGAGGTGTTTAAAATAATAAAAGGGATTCAGTAGGGTAGCTACAGAGAAACCATTCCCTCTGGTGGGGGAATCCAGAACGAGAGGGCAGAATCTTAAAATTAGAGCGAGGCCATTTAGTAGTGAAATCAGAAAGCTTTTTTCACCCAAAGTGTAGTGAAAATCTGGAACTCAGGTGAGGAACTCATGAGGTTAATTCTTGTAGAAAATGCAGGAATTTACTTGCCATCAAGTTATCTTTGATCTGAATTCCTTTGTTCAGTTGAGCTCCGTGGATCAGTGTAAACGTTTTCTGTGAAATGTGGCCCTCAGGCAGTCAGTGAGGAAATTTTGTTGTAATAATATTTTGTCCTGTGACCCTGTGAAAACTAGAGAGCTGACTCTTTGTCCTTGTTTTTGTTTAAAGGGATTGACTTTCAAACGTGTTGGCGTTCCGACCACCAACGATATCATCAAAGCATCGAGCAAGGACGCATTAAAGTATGTCGCGACTTCAGATATTCTGGTTATGGAATTAGATCTGTACCTGACACATGCAACAGATAAAGGGGAAACTCGAGGAGAAAGAGGAGAGGGGAATAAAAGAGCTGGGGCTTGGGTGAAATATAAATAGTGTGGACTGCTAGGGGCGAATGGCCTATTTCCATGCCATATCGCATGGTAACTGTCTTGTCTTCCTCCCCAAGAAACTACATGTAGACCTGCCCGTTTTTGATTTTAACGAGCCACTATGCCCCAAAACTCTGGAATACTCTTCTACTATCCCTCTGCTTTGCCCCTTCCTTTCCCATCTTCAGGTCACGCCTGAAGATCTTCCTCTTTGACTGTGCCTACGGTCACCTCCCCAGGCTCAGTGCCATGTTCCATCACTGTCAAGCACTCTGAGATGCTACCCTGCACGAGGGAACTATATATGCATATTGGTGGTGTTGAAAATTATGTTTTTCAGATTTTCTCCCAACCAAGGAAAATTCAGCTTTAAAGAATACAAATCTCTAATAGGCAGCACATTACTGCTGCTCCCTGCAGCTTCTCCCCTCCTGGTTGATTTTTCCCCTCCCAAACTCAGGGGCGTGGAGGCCATTTGCAACTCAGACAAGTCACAGGTTGGGATTAGTAACTCAGCATAGAGCTGGATTTGGATCTGGCACTTTTTCCACTTTAGGCTGGTGTTTCCCGAGAATGGGTGTGGTCATTCCAGGGGTGTATGTTTCCCTAGAATGGGTGTGTGTTGCAGCATGTAGCAAGCTTGTACTTCTTGGAAGAGGTTTCCTTGAAATCTGTATAGACCAGTCTTCTGAGTGCAGTTATATGTGGAGTCCCTTAGTGTAGTGGTTAGAGCACTTGGCTCACAAGCGAGAGGTCTCAGGTTCGATTCCAAGGCAGGGCAAAACCTTAGGCACGTTTCCTTACTCCACACCTGTTTACCAAACAGTAAGTAGGTTGTTAGTCGATTGCCGGATCACTTTTCGCGGGGTAATAAACCCTCATAACAAAATTGGTCATTCAGTCCACGACTTGTTTGTGGGACGCTGCTGTGCACAATCAGCTGCTGTGTTTCACTCACAAAATTCAGAGTCCATTCACTTCACAGTATATTCTGTGAAACATTTAGAGATGTTTCAACAATGTGATAAGGAGCTATATCAAATGCAAGGGTTATTATATTATGTCCTGGTCAGGGTGACCTTGTGACTTGCTCCTGGGTTAGTCACACGTGTTGGTTCAGATCTCTGCCTCTATATGTTTTTGTGGCTTGGGTTCACAGATGCCTGGAGTCTGTTACACCGGCAGCGATTGAACTCTTCAATACGATTGCAGAGAAGCTGATAGCTGAGCGCGGTGCCGTGGAAGCCCTGGCTGCTGCCCTGGCACACATCTCAGGAGCATCCAGCATCGAACAGCGCTCGCTCCTTACCTCAGACGCAGTAAGTGCACTGGTCAACACTTGAGATTAATACTATTCTGACTTGATTCTTTCAAACAATTAAGTGGTGATTGTCACATGGTGTTTCCAGCAATTAATGCCATTGTTCTTCCTGCAGGGCTTCATTACTTTAGTCATGTCCTGCTCTGTAGAGATGCACAACATCAGTCTTGCTTGGAAGGAACTCAGGGAGCAGTTCGGATCCGTAGATGATAAAGTGAAGAGGATGAGGTTCCTCAAGGATAAAATGGTACGTCGGTCACATTTATTCCTCCACATCTTTTTCTTTCACTGTGTAAAGCAACTTCCTAAATCCTTCCAAGTATTGAGCTCAAGTTCAACACGCGGGAAGTGGGTGGGGGGGTTGCTGAGCACGGGATCAGTAGTTCTCTAGCTCCTCGCCACTTGTATTTGAGCTGGGATGCACTGATTGGCCACATTCCTTTATTCTAGCTCAGTCAAAATCCTGGAGCCCACGACCCACAGCATGATGACGGGGACTGCAGGGCTTAAAGAACCCTTTCTCCCAGGGCAGCCAGGGTTAAGCAGTGAGGGGCACCATTATAAATACAAGTTGTTGTTGTCGCTGGCCCCGCCAGAGACACCCACATCCTCCTGAGAATACGAAAGCGTGTGGTTCCGTATCTCTTAATAAACTATCCAGTTGTGATATGAGCCCCTACAATACAAGCCTGCTGTAGGTGATCTGACGGGCTCTGTGGCTCTGAACTTGTTCATATCTGAAGTGAAGTGCACAGACCTTCTATTCAGTGACTAACTGTGTGTCTTTGTTTAGGGAGTGTGTTTCGACGTCGCTGTGGCCTCCCTGAAAGAGTTACAGGTACGTCGGCCTTTTTGCTGTGTTACACTGGGTGTATGTGGGTGTGTTACACTTAGTGAGTTTGTGGGGTTTACACTTTTTTGTACGTGTGTTGCTAACCAAGTGGCCTTTCTACCACAGGAGCAGTGGAAGGACTCTCGTCGCTGGCAGCTGTCTGTGGCCACTGAGCTGCCGGAACTTGAGGAGAGCCAACGTGACGGAGACTTCAGGAACCATTCATTCAACGGGAGGGGAGGATTCAACAGGAGAGGAGGAGGGTTCAACAGGAGAGGACGAGGAGGAGGAGGAGGAGGAGGAGGGTTCAATAGGGGTCGCAATGGGAGAGGCACCAAGAGGAGTTTTGACCGAGCATTTGATCGATAGTGTAGATTCCTGCAGCCTGTCAGATACAGAACCAGAACTCATTGTCTCCACCTCCACCATGGAGACAGACAATCTTACAGTTACTGGCTGCCACGCACAGGACAAGGCACCGTGCTGATAGTTATCCATTTATCAGAGATCTCTTCAAAGTTGTTGGGTAAGAACTGGCCGTTAGAAGTCATTTACGTGGATGATGATTTCAATGAAATTAAAGCTTGTTCCTTTAACTTTCTGTGGTTGCTCTGTATTTTTAAGCCATAATAATCCTTTTCATTATCACATCGTTGATACGTCTCAAAGCTCTTCACAGGATATACAGTGAGGTGGAGTGACTGTATTTGTGGGCGAACTGCAGAAGCCAGTTGCACATAGAAACTTACATTTCAAAGAACTTAATGGCTTGTGGAGTCCTGTAGCTCAGTGGTTAGAGCACTCGCTTTGCAAGCGAGAGACCTGAGTTCAATTCCAGGCAGAGGGCGAAACCTTGGGCAAGTTTCCTTACTCCACACAGAGCCTAATAATAATCCCTCCAATAAAAACAAAAACAATAATTAAATTGGTCATTTTCAATCTATGACTGTTTGTGGGACATTGCTGTGCGCAATTGGCTGCCGCGTTCCCCCACAAATATACAATCAACTCACTTTACAGTATATTCTGTGAAGCGCTTTGGGACGTCCTCCCGACGTGAAAAGCGCTATATCAAATGCAAGGATTATTATTATTATTGTGGGACATAGATGTGCACAGGTTGACTGCTGTGTCCATCTACAAATACACAGTCACTACAATTTACAGTAAAATCCTGTGAAGCGCTTTGGAAAGTTTTCAAGACGTGCTAAGGTGCTATATCAAATGTAGGAATTATAATGACAAATTCAAAATTTGGGCTCTTAAGCTGTTTTTTGAAGAAATTTGTGACAATGCAAACTGGGTTAATAGCAGACCGACTCATTGATTTGTTTATTAATGCTTCCCTGGTTCTTAAAAAAAAAAGTTTTTCTAAATTAACTTGTGGGACTAACTACCGTCTGTGACATGAACTGGGTGCTCTCCTCACCATAAGATAAAGAACCCCTTTAAGCACATGGAATCTCATCCTTCTATCTGTACCTTTATCCTGGAGTCTCTGATCCTGTGCTGTGCTAATTTGGATATGTTTCTCCTCACAGCGCGATCCCAGCTTGGGAATCAGAAATCATTTGACCCAATGTAGCTGCTCTACCAACTCATTAATGCCTTTTCTCCACATCCTCACTGTTCTGACCTATCAAGGATACTTCAATATTCTGTCTGGTCTGAGAGTGTGGTCCAAATTGTCACAACTCTTTGTAGAAACATTTTCTTGTGGGCTCCTTTCAGAACTTCATTTTAAATGTGAAAGTTTTATCTTTTGTACTGGAATCCGCCAACTAAAGTGAAGTTACTGGGTCAAATAGATTTGTCAATTGATTTCAAGATCCTCACACTTGTCTTCAAATCCCTTCATGTCCTGGCACCTCCCTACCTCTCCCACTGCTTACTCCCCAACCCACTTCACTCATAGAAACAACATTATTTTGAACATCTCAATCTGATCACCCCTCAGCTTTCTGAACTGGTACCAATATCAGGCCAAGACGAGGGGAGAGGAGTGGGTAACCATGTCCTATCCCGAACAGACAAGAAACAAGTGAAATTTCCAGCCCAATGACTCAGCTGAAAGGGAAGTAATGGTTCGATCACCAAGAAAAGATTAATTGCAGATTACTGAAAACCTTGTGGACCTCCAACGACCTGGGAAATCCACCCAGCGCTGATAAGAGCATAAAGGAAGTGAAACTGGACAAACCTGTTGCCTGCATGAGAGAATTTATCAGGTGTGCACCAGCACAGGCGGTGTGGAGGGAGCAGGGAATGGGATTAGAGTAGAGAACTCCAGTGGGGAGCGAGCACCCGCACAGACATGGTGGGGAGAGAGCAGGGAATGGGACTAAAATATTAGATCTGGAAAACGTTCTTGAAAAATGATAAATTTATTGAATTGATACATCTCAAGAAAAAAAGTTTTGAAACACCTGGTGTCTCCATACCACATCTATCTATATACTAATGAAACAACAATGTCTGCCTGCACTTCAAGAAGGATGTCAATAACCAATCGACGAAGGGACATGATTTATACCTCATCGGAAAGGTCTTGCATCTAGGAGTGATGTGGTCATATTTGTTTTCGGGTATCTCCTATTGTTCATGAGTTATTTTCAGTTTTGCGTTTATCGCTAGTTTCACTGGTGGCCGCCAAGTCAAAGTGGCGCTGTGGCATCGTGTCACAGGGCACCTACGTATGTACACACACACTGCAGTTACACCTGGTGGCTGCGGCAGCTGACCGTAGCACTGTGGCATCCTGCGTCACAGAGCACGCATGTAGCCAGGCGGCAGGAACAGAATAAAGAACACAGATGAAGGTAAGCCGTGGCAATAACAAAATTACATTTTTAAAGTAGAGTCCTCTCTGTGGGTCCTCCCAAAAGGAGTCCTCCCATAGGAGTCCTCCCAGATGAGAATGGATAAAGGGAAATGTCTGTCTGTGTGTCAATCTACTTCCATATTGGATCCTTTGCTGGATTGTTTTCCATGTCACAGGATCAGACACAATGACTTTTCAATTGGGGAATCTAGCTCCTCATTCATTCTCCTTTTGTGCCCTTCCTATCTTCCTTCAGGTGTCTCAACCAACAATCCTCCAGGTAAACAGTTGTGCGTGGGATCTCACTGGGTGAGAATTGTCTCCTGTGTTTGCCTACAATTGGGCTGGTGTTATACGGGCCAGGGAGGGTTGGGACTGTGTGTCGGTTGGGTGGGTGGAGTTGGCTGAGATAGTGACATAAACTAGAACTTGGAACACCTGAATTGCATCCTTTGGGGTCATGGCCACGTGTTGGAGGAGAGACTGTTGGGGAAGTTAAGCCAATGATCCTCAGCTTGGCTTTGGTTCAGGTGGAAAAAGGCATTTTCCTGCAGTGCTGCTGTCTGGTACTTTCTGTCATCTAAAAACACAATAACACACGTCAAAGTTCCCCAAGTCTAGACAGGGTGTCAGCCTGGCTCAATCAGTAGCTTAAAATATGGAGCTGTTTGTGGGACGATGCCATGCACAAATTGGCTGCTGCATTCACCCACAAAGCACACAGTCACTCCACTTTACAGCGTATCCTGTGAATGGCTTTGAAACATCTTCCAACGTGAAAGGCACTGTATCAGATGTAAGGATTATTATTGTTATCCCCGTTCAGCCAAGTTAAGACATTTATTTTAACAAAGTAATATTGAGTCAACCCTCTATGACGGTGTCCAGCCCTGAGCCAGGCTGGCCCACAGTACTCCAGGGCACTGCTGATGACAGCCCAGCCAGCCTGGCTCATCACCAGAACCTGGAAGTGCAGATCAGTCACTGGGGCAGGGAATCCTCCCACTCAGCTCTTGTTAACCCTACAAGCCCAACCCCTAACTGGTAGGGTTGTCCTAGCTGGACAAACAGCAGGAAAGCTTGCCAGACAGTAATGTCAATGGCAAGCTAGTTTTAGCTACTTAGACTCCAGCAGTACCCCAACGCACACTCTGGGGTCCCCAAGGCTTGGCTCCTGCCAATCTGCGCCGAATACTCTCCAGAATTAGGTGAGCAGGGTGTGTCCTTCAGGGAGAGAGTGCGCATTCCATACCAGACACAGAATTTTACATGTGTAGGTAGAACTATTAGAGGTCGGGTTTAGATAGTCTCACGCATGACGATGGGTTTCCACATGTCAGACACCCAGCTGATGAAAGAAAAAGAGTTTACGTGAAAGGTGCTAATAAAGACAAGTTATAAAAATAATAACAATTATAAGTTATGTATAAAAGAAATCCTCTCTGTTAAGAGGAAGTATTTGGTTTGGAAGAATGGTCAATGGGTGGACGTACCAATCAGACTCGAACCCTCCATGGAGCTGAACGTGTCAAGGTCTATGGAGCTGCTGGGCCTGGGGACAGACACCCATTGCTGAGACCTACAGTCTGTGTGCTCCTCACACACATCATGGCTTGTCTTCCTGCAGGACTGAGATTTCAACTGGTCGATTCTCTGTGAAATAGATTGAGGTTTGTTCAGTGTAAACACCTGGAGCAGTCAATGACTCCAGAGCTGGGGGGTACATACACACATTGTCAAAGGTGCCAACATTCGGATGTGACATTAAACCAAGGCCCGTCAGTGTCTGTTCAGGTAGTCAATAAAGATTCCACAACAATCGTCCAGGTAAGTTGGTCATTGTGCAGATTGAAAACAAGCAAAGCTCAGAGAGAAGAGCGTTGGGTCAGCTGAGGGAGCTGGAGAATTGGAATTCAGTAAGGATGCTAAATGTTTACTATCTAAGTTTAAAAGTTAAGACTTAATTAACCGTTTAGAGTAAGTCTGGAGTGGCAGTTAGGCTCCTGTTGATGTGAGCTGAGCTGCCAAGCACCTTGGGACATACTCCCAACATGACGGGAGCTGTGTAAATGTAAATTTGCATTGTATTGTGGAGGTGAGGCTAATTGATATTAATAAATAATATTAATGCTTACATTTGATACAGCGCCTTTCATGTCTTAGGACATCCAAAAGTGCTTCACAGAAATTAGGTAAGCAGGGTGTGTTGTGACTGTGTATTTGTGGGCAAACGCAGCAGCCAATTTACACGTCGTGACCAATTTTATTTGGGGGATTGTCAGGCAGGACACCGAAAGAGAGAAACTCCCTTCTATTTTTGAATAGTGCCGTGTGATCTTTAACATCCACCTGAACAGGCATATAGGACCTTGGTTAAACGTCTCTTCTGAAGGATGGCGCCTCCGATGATGCAGTGCTCCCCCAGCACCATACTGGAGAGTCAGCCTAGACTGAGCTCAAAGTCCCCGACGTGAGGCTTGAACCCACAACCTTCTGACTCAGAGGTGAGTATGTGACTGACTGAGCCAGGCTGAGACCTAGTTAGTAGATGGTGGAGTCTGAGAGGTGGACAATGTGAGACTCCTGCGTGCTTCAGAGCACCGCATGTGGGGGCAGAGTCTCTTAACTGTTTGTTCTTGAGTTCAGAGGGTGTAACCTTGAGGTGCAGCTAGTCAAACTTCATCACATAAATCAAGCAGAAGAGTTTCAGGGAAAGCACACTACACAAGGTGGCCAAAGGCAGGTAGAGATGGGGGCGACAGTGACAGAGTGACATCAACACAGGGAAAGAGACTGAGAGAGGGGGGAGAAGGAATGAGGGAGAGGAGAGGGAATGGAGGAGGAGAGGGAGGGCAGGGAGGTGGAGGGAGGGTAGGAGAGTGAGATTAAGATAGACAGCTCAGTTGGAGAAATAAACCAGCATTGACTTGAGTGGCCTGATTGTGTGCTGTAACATTATGTGATTTAGTGATAAATGAAGATGATGAGGGAGCTTGCCCTGACCTGGATCATTGCGTCTAGGTTTTCATCCTCGCCGGGAAGGGATGTCCTGTAACCTGGAAATCGAAGCAGAGACAGTGAGGATGACGTCACTCCCTATTTGTGGGACACTGCTGTGTGCAATTGTCTGCTGCGTTTCACCCACAAAATACAGTCAATCCAATTTACAACACATTTTGTGAAGCGCTTTGAGACATCTCAATGACACGAAAAGGGAGTTATATCATGTGCAAGGATTATTATTATTATAAACAGAAGCTGAGGGCTGACCTGGACATGGCTCGTAGAGATTCAGTGTTGCTGCTGTTCTTGTGTAGTTTGACGTGAACCAGAGATGTGGAGCATGGTGTCCTCTGTCCTCTGACCCAAGTGGTTGCTCTGTGTTGGAGCCAGGATCCCCAGAGCTAGGCACTGGAAGCAGAAGATAGGGACAGGATAGAGTGGTCAGTGTGAGCAATACACCCAAGGTTAGTATACAGTGAAGAACACATTCTGTAATATCTCATTTGTGGCGTTTTTTTTTGCCTAAGAGACTAATATAACTGAGGGCTTGCCAATGATGGGTGGATAGGTAGCTCATAGATAAGAGTTTGCCTTGGTCTCAATGGGAATCTGCCTAATGATCTGTGGACCCTGGGCTTTGATGGACCAATTTAAATGCCATGTGGTACGTGTCCAGGCAGACCCCATCGCTCCCTGACCGATCTCCCCTCCTCACTCTCCTTTCTCCACAACTCCCTCTCCTCCATTCTGGACTCCCTTGCCTCCCTCACCTCCCGAACTGCCTCATACTCCCATAACTCCTTAACTCTACCTTTCCTCTTCTACCCTCAACTCCACGACCACCTGACAGCCTACCTGTCTGACATCGAGTCCTGGACGAGAGATAACTTTCTTCAGCTTAATGTGCGCAAAACTGAGGCCCTCCTAATTGGCTCGCGTCAGCGCCTCTGCACCTCTGGCGCTGACAGCATCAGCATCCAAGGCTGCACTCTTCACCTCTCAAAGCCAATCAGGAACCTCAGTGTTCTGTTCGACCCTGAGCTGTCCTTTCTTCCCCACATCCGCACCACAACTGGCACCGCCTTCCATCACCTCCGGAACATCGCCAGATTACGGCACTACCTCACCCCTCACGCTGCTGAAACACTGGTCCACGCCTTTATCACCTCAAAGCTGGACTATGGGAACTCTCTCCTCGCCGGCCTTCCCAGCACCTCCCTCCACACTGCAGGTCATTCAGAACTCTGCAGCTCGTGTACTGTCCCGCACCAGGCTTCGGGACCACATCACTCCCACCCTCGCTCGCCTCCACTGGCTCCCCATCCCCCAGAGGATCGAATTCAAGATCCTCATCCTCACCTACAAGGCCATTCACGGCCTTGCACCCTCCTACCTCTCCGACCTACTATTCCCCTACTTACCTGCCCGTACCCTCCGTTCCTCTAGCTCCGGTCTGCCTTGCCACGTCTCACCCATTCTATCCTCAAACTCCAACTGTGAGGAGATGCTGGATTTCCTCGAAACCAAAATCGAGGGCATACGTTCAGCCACCTCTGCCCCGTCCACAGCCACATCACCTCTCCCTCATGACCCAACCCCCACCCATCCCCCCTATACTCCTTCAACCCTATCTCTCCCTCCTCCCTCCTCCCTCTCCGCGATTGTTCGCAAACTCAAATCCACCACCGGCTCCCTCAATCCCATTCCCACCTCTCTCCTCATCTCCCAGCTCACCTCCTGGCCCCTCTCCTGTCCGACATCATCAACCTCTGCTTGTCAACCGGTTCAGTTCCAAACCCCCTAAAACAGCTGTTATCACCCCCATCCTGAAAAAACCTTCCCTGAACCCATCCTTCCTCTCCAGCTATCATCCCATCTCTAACCTCCCATTCCTCTCCAAGGTCCTGGAACGAGTCGTCGTGTCCCAGCTCCGCTCCTTTCTCTCTCGCCATTCCCTCTTTGAACCCCCCAATCCGGCTTTTGCGCTGCCCACAGCACGGAAACAGCCCTGGACAAAGTCACTAATGATGTTCTGAATATCTGTGATCAGGGCTCCCTCTGCCTCCTTGTCCTCCTCGACCTCTCTGCCGCCTTCGACACTGTCAACCACTCCAACCTCATACACCGCCTCTCCTCCTTACTTAATCTTCGCGGACCTGCCCTTGCCTGGTTCAATTCCTATCTCTCTCACCGTCTTCACTTTGGTGCCTCTAACAGTTTCTTCTCCAGCCCCCGCACTGTCACATCTGGCATCCCCCAGGGCTCGGTCCTTGGCCCTCTCTTCCTTAATATCTACATGCTCCCCCTTGGCGACATCATCCGCAGAAATGGGTCAACTTCCATATGTATGCGGATGACACCCAACTCTATCTTTCTGCCTCCATCCTCAACTCCAGGACCACTGCTGTCGTGACAGACTGTCTGTCAGACATCAAGTCCTGGAGGAGGGCAAACTTCCTACAGTTGAATGTGAACAAGACTGAGGCCCTCCTGATTGGCTCGTTCAAGATCCTGGTCCTCACCTACAAAGGCCTCAATGGTCTCGCCCCACCCTATCTCTGTGACCTCCAAACCCCCTATCAACCCGCCCACTCCCTCCACTCAGCTGGCTCTGGCCTGCTCCAAGTCCCTCGACCCACCCGCCCCACCATTTGTGGGAGAGCCTTCAGCCACTCTGTCCCCAACCTCTGGAGCTCCAACCCCCAGTCACTCCGCCTCGTCCCTTCCTCAGCCTCCTTCAAGTCCCAACTCAAAACCCTCCTCTTCGACCATGCCATTGGTCACCCCGCCTTCCCCTCCCCTCCCTTCTCCCCCCTGACCCCAGCTTGTGTCTGAAATGCTGTACACTGTCCAGCGCCTTGGGACGTCCTTCTGATGTGAAAGGTGCTATACAAATGTAATCTTGTTGTTGTTGTTGGTGCCGAGTGCTGGAGTGGTCCTGATATTGCCTGAGCGGATGCTGCTCTGAGCTGTGTATCAAAGTCCACCAGAATCAGCAAATAAAGACTAAACAAAGAAAGTGTGGGGACCTCAAATTAACGTCTGTCAGGAATGTTCCTTCTGACCCTGTCGACTCCCCTGGGGTCTAACTTGTGGACTATCTAAGTGCTCTGAGACACTGTCCTGAGACAAGGTACTAATATAAATCCAAGTTCTTGTTTAGATGGAATTTGTAACTAAGGAATGTGAACCAAGTAAATTGCAATTTCTCCTGTAAGATCCTACTGCAACAACATAAACTCTGGTCCCACCTAAACTAATAATCCTAACCCTATGTTTGATGCAGCGCCTTCAACATCTCAAAGCACTTCACAGGATTTCCTGTAAAGTGTGGTGACTGTGCGCTTTGTAGAAAGACGCGGCAGCCAATTTGCACACAGCAACATCCCATAAACTGCCATGAGGTGAATGGCTAATTTTATTTGAGGGACTGTTGGGCAGGACACCGGGGGAGAGAAACTCCCTTCTCTTTTTGAATAGCGGCGTGAGATCTTTAACATCCACCTGGACACTGATTATCCAGCACTTTGGGACGTGCTCCCAACGTGAAAGGGGCTATACATAACTTAACATTTAGGAGCAGGAGTAGGCCATTCGGCCCTTTGAGTCTGCCCCGCCATTCAATCATGGCTGATCTCCTAATCTAACTCCAGCTAATACCATAACCCTGCCTTATCCCCACATCCCTTAATACCTTTTGCAATAAGACGTGATTTTGTTGTTGGACAGGTAGACGGGGCCTTGGGTTGACATCCCAAAGGACGGCACCTCTGATAGAAAGTAGTACTTCCCCCAGCACCGCACTGGAGAGTCAGCCTCGACTGTGAGCTCAGAGTCCCAATATGGGGGTTTGAACCCACAACGTTCTGATTCAGAAGCGAGTGGAGTGGAGTTCTGCTTCCAAGCGCAGCTGTTGGGAATTCTCACAGAATTCCACGAATCCTGTTATGAAATGCCACTGTAACACCCAATAGCTATGTGGGAACTTTGATTATTTTGTTCTGCTGTTAATTTCGGTGCTTTGAAACGAGTCGCTGCGTGTCACTTACTCTGAATCAGTTTGGAGATATTTGACGACGGCTTTGCTCCAGCACTGGGTACATCGTGTGCCCAAAGTTTCAAACCTCCCGATGTCTCTGTCCGCTTCTGTTTATTATCTGCGCACAAAAGGCCAAGGCACAGATCTCACTCTCCAAATCAAGCAATCTCGAGGAACCTTTTTTTTTGGTTAGCCGGTGTCTGACATGTGCAGAAACCCATCAACATGCTTAAAAGTATCTAAACCTGAGTCCCACAAGGTTTTTGAGAATGATTCCGGGGATGAGGGGCTACAGTTATGAGAAGAGATTGAAGGGACTGGGTATGTTTTCATTGGAGCAGAGAAGGTTGAAGGGAACCTGATAGAGGTGTACACAATGATGAGGGGTTTTGACAGGATAAATAGGGAGATGTTATTTCCATTGATGGGGAGTCAGTGACTGGAGACATAGTTTTAAGATAGTAACCAGAACAGCGCAAGGAAAAGTTAGAAGGAATGTTTTCAACCAGAGCATAGTTGGAATATAATAATACTATTATGTGCAATGCCCTGCTGAGTTAGGATGTTGGAGATGGAGTCCATTCTAGCTTTCAAGAGGGAAGTAGACAGAGGTATGAAAGAAGAGGGGCATGAAGGGGTGTGGGGATAAGATGGGGTGGTGGGATGGAATTGATCTCCTTGCTCTGAGAGCCGGTGTGATTTGATGGGCTGAATGGCCTCCTTCTGCGCTGTAAATTTCTATGTTTCTAGTTGGCACCTAAACATGGAAATTTCCCTGTATGGAATGGAACTATCTCCCTCGAGGGACGCATCCTGCTTTCCTAATCCTCGGGAGAATTAGAAGCATGTTAGCAAAAGTCGAGGCTTGGGGACCCCAAAGTGTGAGTGGGGGTAACTACTGGAGTCTAACCAGCCAAAACCACATAGCTTGACATTGATATTGCTGTCTGGCAAGCTTTCTCGCTGCTTATCCAGCTAGGGTCATCCTACCCGTTACAGCTTTGGCTTACAGGGTTAATAGCAGCTGAGTGGGTTGATTCTTTCCTACCAGGGACTGGTCTGCCCTTCCAGGTCCTGTTGATGAGCAGTGTCCTGGAGTACTGTGAAACTGTCTGGCTCAGGAACCGGACCAGAGACCATCACAGAGGTTGGACAAGTTTTCGACATTCTGTTTTGTCACCTTGTTGGACCCTACACCTACCTACTCACCAAAGGAGGATTGCTCTAAAACTCTATCATGGAACTGAGGCACTTACATTTTCTGGTGCGGCGTTTCTGCAGGGATGGCAGCAATGTGTAGACCCTGAAAGCGTTGCTGCCTTTCCTTATGCTTTTGTCTTGTAGCTCTTTGATATCAGGCAGCGAGTTCAATGCACATCTGAAATTGGCTTTCCAGGTCTTCGGGTCTGGCTTGTCAATGCCAGGCCTGAACTTCCCTGTGAAGGTAAAGCAAAGACTGAAATCTGGATCTGACATCTCACTTTCAAACCCCTCTATGGCCTTGCTCCTCCCTACATCTGTGACCTACTAACCCCATACTGGCCTGTTCGCTCCCTCCACTCAACAGACACTGGTCTGCTTCACGTCACCACCCCACCATTGATGGTCAGCCCTTCAGCCCTTCTGCCCCCACCCTGTGGAACTCCATCCCACAGTCCCTTCACCTTGCCCCTCCCTTGCCTCCTTCAAGACCCATCTCAAGACCCTGCTCTTCGACCGTGCCTTTGGTCACCTTCCTACCTGAACACCCCTGCCTTCCACCCTTCCTGATCCCAATCCTCTGCTTGGGTAAAAATCCCTGACTGTCCAGCGCTTTGGGATGTCCTCCTGATGTGAAAGGCGCGGTGTAAGTGTGAATTGTTGTTGTTGATGTGGCGGCTTTTCCTGCAGAATGACATTGCGGAGCTTGGTGGTGTTGAATTCGGTGAATTAATTCTGTTCCAGGTAGAACGTCCCAAGGAGTAGGGAAAACCAGCATTGCTGATACACAGGAAAGTGTGGGCCAGTGAAGATCGGTACCTGTGTAAACAGCCCATTCTCTGAAGAGGTGGGCATCAGTGTCCATGTTCCAGCTGTGCCGGGCAGCGTGCTTCCAGGAAACTTGGAAGATTTTTAAATCCTGAAACAATCGAGATGGAGACCTCATTGGAAGCTCAACAACAACAACAACAAATTACATTTACACTGTGCCTTTCACATTGAGAGGACATCCCAAGGTGCTGGACAGTCAGGGATTTGGACCCAAGCCGGGGGTTGGGATCAAGAGATGTGGAAGGCAGGGAGGGTAGGGGTAGGAGGATGACTATGGCACAGTCAAAGGAGGCAAGGGAGGCAGCAAGGCTGTGGAGGGTGCGATGGAGTTCCAAAGAGTGGGGGCAGAAAGGCTGAAGGCTTGACCACCGATGGTGGGTCAGGCCAGGCGGGACGACGTGGAGCAGGCTGGAGCCTGCTGAGGGAGCGGACAGGTCAGAATAGAAGCTCGACCCCAAACACAGCAGTAGAGATGAGGAGAACCTCTTTTTGTGGTCACTGTGTTTAGTGAGATGTCTCAAAGCGCTTCACAGAATATACCGTAAAGTTAATTGACTGTATATTTTGTGGGCGAAACAAGGCAGCTATGTGCATACAGCAGTGTCCCACAAACAGTCATGGATCGAGTCAACAAATTATTATTTTTTAAGGGATTATTACCTCTGGAAAAGTGATCCATCGATTGACTAACAACCGAGTTCCTACTTACTGCTGGGTAAACAGAGGCGTGTGGTGTAAGGAAACTTCCCCGCCCAGGAATCAAACCAGGGTCCTCTTGCTTGCGAGGCTAGTGCTCTAACCACTACACTACAGAACTCCATATATAAAGTGTAATAGTAATAACAATCCTACATTTGGTACAACGCCTTTCACGTCGGGAGGAAGTCTCAAAATACTTCATAGGATTTACTGTAAAGTGTAGTGACTGTGGTTTGTGGGTGAATGTGGCAGCCAATATGAGCACAGCAGGGACCCAGAGCAATGTGAAGTGAGTGACTATCTTTATTGAGGGGATTATTGGCCAGGGCAGTGTGAGAGAGAGAAACTCCCTTCTCTTTTCCAATAGCCCTTTGGGATCTTTAACATCCACCTGCACAGGCAGATAAGACCTTGGTTTCATCCGAAGGACAGATGAAAATGAGGCATTCCCCCATTGGAGTGTCAACTTAGACGATGTGATCCCAAGTCCAGACGAGAGTGCTGACAGGCTGACACACGTTGCCTTAACTCAATTTTTTTAGAAATAGAGCAATTGGAAACTTGCAGTCACCCGCACTGAACTCCACCCAGCCATGACTTCAATCCTCGGCAACTCTTAAGCATGGTTTGCAGGGCTATTGGGAGAGAACAGGGGATTGAATTGGATAGCTCTATTGAAAGAGCTGGCACAAACATGATGGGCCGAATGTCCTCCTTCTGTGCTGTATAATTCTATGATTCTATGCTGATGGGCTTCTGCATGTGTTAGACACCGGTTGACCCGAAAAAAGAAGGTAGGAGGGGTACGTAAGTAAGGTAGGAATTCTTAGAGAGAGGTAGGGGAGAGGGTGAGGACAGTTTCCTCTGAACATCTTAATAATAATCTTAATAATAATAATCATAATAATAATGGTTGAAACAAGCCCTGACCACCCCCTGGGTCCCCTTTGTGTTGGTAGTGCCGGCAGTTGCGAGTGTTAACTGCTAGGTAAATAGAGGGGTGTAGCGTAGGGAACCTTGCCTGAGTTCGCCCTGCTCGGGAATCGAACCCGGGGTCTTATGGCTTGCAAGGCGAGCGCTCTAACCGATATACTCCGGGAGTCCACAGACCAGACTCTTAGACCGGAGGGACTGGCTGGTTCACAGGGAGGGAGGGATGGTGGTGGAGAGGAGCTATGCCCTGCGACTGAAGCAGAGAACAGGGCTAAACTGCCCCAGTAAAGCACTCCTTTAGAGAGAGAGAGAGAGAGAGAGAAACAGAGTGTGACCAGAAAACAGCTGTGATCAGCCAAGGCAACCCACCCACCACTGTGCCAAAGCTCTGCCAAACATAAATCATTTCACAAAGCTGGGAGCCAGAAAATATCATAAGAGCATGACAAATGGTATTATACCTCATTAATCCAGCAGAGTCCTGGGATCCGATCCGACTTGATCTGTCTTTCCAACCACGGCCTCAGACGCAGCCGATCGCAAGGCATTGCGAGTTTGTGTAAGTGTGTGAGTGTGAGCGAGTGTGAGGTACTGAGGTCTGTGGCTTGTGAAGGGGGGGGTGGGGGTGCAAATAAAAAGGGAACCCGCAAAACCCACCTTCGCCTCCTGTCAATGACTCTCAGAACGAAACGAGTAAAGGCAGCAACACAGTCAGTGGGTTTGGGTGAGGATGGAGGAGAGACGATGTATAAAATTTCCTGGAAGTTAAGAGATTCTTTCTCGCTGTCAGGCGATCAGTCCGTCAGTCAGACTGTCTACCTGAACCTTGCACAGGCAGAGCAAACAGCCCCTCCCCTCCTTTGAAGTGGGGTGGGGAGGGCTAGCGATCTTTAACTCAGAAACACACACACACCTTTCCCCATATCGTCTGATCTCAGATCCAACTTCTTCCCCACGTGTCTGTGTGAAAGTGCCCCGCATGCATTCTGCGGCTGGGCTCATCCTAAATTCATGGGAAAAATGACTGAAATGAACAAGGAAGTGAATGGGGTGTAGTGGGGTTGAGAGGGGGTAGCGGGTGGGTGAGTGGGGGTGGTAAATATTCCCTTCGCGCCCACAGCTAGGACTGCAGATCTCAGACTCTGACCACAGAGGCAATATATAACCTGTCCCTGAGATAAGGTAATGATCACCTATATTTATTGCCTGCGGTGCACATTGGAACTTTCTCCGGTCACAGCTTATCACTTGTTGGCAGAGTCAGCCTGGCTCAGTTGGCAGCATTCTCGCCTCTGAGTCAGAAGTCAGCCCCCAATCTCTGTAATTCCATCCCCCAGTCACTCCGCTTCGCCCCCTCTTTAGCCTCCTTCAAGTCCCGCCTCAAGACCCTCCTCTTGACCATGCCGTCGGCCACCCCCCTTCCCTTCCCCTCCTGACCCCAGTTCGTGTCTGAAATGCTATACTCTGTCCAGCTCCTTGGGACGCCCTCCCGACGTGAAAGGCGCTATGCAAATATAATCTTGTTGGTGTGGGGTCGAGCCCCACATCGGGGACTCTGAGCTCACAGTCCAGGCTGACGTCCCAGTGCAGTGTTGGGGGAGGGGGAGATAGAGAGCACCGCATTGCCCTTCGGGTGAGACGTTAAACCGAGGCCCCGTCTGCCTGTTTGGGTGCATGTTAGAGATCCCAAAACAATGACATGATAAAGTGATTCTACCAAATGCAAGGATAACAAGAGGAAGTACAGGTTTAGGCAAAGCTGTTAGACTTGTTCTCGCTAACGTGCTGATAAACATCGCCCACAGTTCAGATATGGTTTGTGTGGAAGAGGAGAATGAGCAGGGAGGAGGGACAGGAATGGTGCACTGAAATACCATGGAGCTCATATGTTTGCATCTCATGCACTCTCACCAAAAGTTTTTCACAGCGCCTTTCACATCGGGAAGGCTTCTCAACGCACTTACACTTCCTCCACTTCGACCGTGCCTTCGGTCACCCTCCTACACCTACCTGCCCCGCCCTCCACCACACCATATCCAACCACCAGCTCGGGTGCAGATCCTTGACTGTCCTGCACTTTGGGACGTCCTCCTGACATGAAAGACGCTGTGCAATTGTAATTTGTTGCTGTTGCTGCTGCATGGTAGCCCTGGGAGTGGGAATTGAGGACAGCTGAAAAAGAGATTGTCGAAGGTCTTCCTATTTTCACAACAATCCTTGCATTTAATATTATGCCTTATTGCTTTGTGGAGTCATCTCAAAGCGCTTCATAACAACAACACCACCACCAACAGCAAATTGCATTTATGTAGCGATCTTCACTTCAGGAGGACAAGTTGGGGTTGGATTCAGGAGGGATGGGGGCCAAGATTCAGTGAGGTTAAGGAGGAAAGATGACTAAAGGCACGGTCAAAGAGGAAGCTCTTGAGGCAAACCTTGAAAGAGGTGAAAGAAGAGATGAGGTGAAGGGACTCTGGAATGGAGTGCAGAGAATGGGGGCAGAAAAGTTGAAAGCCCGAACACCAATAGTGGGATGGGCAAGGGCGACGTGAAGCAGGCCAATGCCCACTGAGGGGAGGGAGGCAGGTTTGTAGGGTTTTTAGAAGATCATGGATGTAGGGTGGGGCAAGACCAGGGAGGGTTTAAAAGTGAGGACGAAGATCTTGAACTCAATTCTCTGGGGGATGGGGAATCTTGGTTCAATCAGGAACTCTTGTCTCTGGGTCAGAAATGTGCAGGTTCAAGCCCCAAAGCAACAATAACTTGTATTTCTATAGCACCCTTTCACGCAGGGCAGCGTCTCAGAGCACTGAACAAGTACTGCAAAGCACTAAAGAGTTACTCCAGCGCTGCATTATCAGAGGTGCTATCCTTAAGTTGAGCACTTTGTAGGATTTACTGTGAAGTGACTTTATTCTAAAACACCCTGAGACTTTACTCTATGCGAAAGGCCTCTACAATTGCTAGTTATTGCTTGTGTATTATGTAGGCAAAAGGGGCAGCCAGTTTGTGCTCAGGAATGCCCCATGAACAGCCATGAAGTCAGTGACTGACTGATTTATTTGGGGTATTGTTCGTCTGTGCATTGGGCGAGAGAAACTCTCTTCTATTTTTGATTAAGGGTTTCAAAAGTGGCAATACTGGAAATGAGTAGGGAGTTTCTTTTGGTTTTCTGCCCAGCAATCCCCAGATTGTTTGTTTGTGGGACTTTGCAATCACTATGTGTGACAGTAATTACCCTGAAGCACTTTGAGATTGTTTATTGCTGTAGACATCATAACGCCAGGTGTCAGCTCTAATCTCTAATGTTTTAGAGTTTTTTTGAAGATGTATCCAGCAGGTTAGATAGGAGGGAACCAGTAGATGTAGTAAATTTAGATTTTAAGAAGGCATTTGACAAAGTGCCACACAAAAGGTTATTGCACAAGGTTAAGGCCCACGGGATTAATGGGAACATATTAGCATGGATTGAAGAGTGGCTAATAGGTAGAAAACAGAGAGTAGGGATAAACGGGTCATTCTCGAATTGGCAGAATGTGACTAGTGGAGTGCCACAAGGATCAGTGCTTGGGCCTCAGCTATTTACAATTTACATCAATGATCTAGACGAGGACATTGAATGTAACGTATCTAAGTTCGCGGATGACACTAAACTAGGTGGGAGAGTAAGCTCTGAGGATGATACAAAAAGATTGCAACGGGATATAGATAGGCGAGGGGAGTGGGCGAGTAGGTGGCAGATGGAATTTAATGTGGGGGAGTGTGAAGTTCTTCACCTAGGTAGAAAAACAGATTATTTTCTAGAGGGGGAGAGATTAGATAGTGTTAGTGTTCAGAGGGATTTGGGTGTCTTTGTACACCAGTCTCAAAAAGTTAGTTTGCAGGTGCAGCAGCAACTAAGAAGGCGAACGGCATGTTAACGTTCATTGCAAAAGGTTTAGAGTACAAGAGTAGGGAAGTCTTGCTGCAACTGTATAGGGCTTTGGTGAGACCGCACCTAGAGTATTGTGTGCAGTTTTGGTCTCCTTATTTAAAAAAGGACATACTTGCCCTCGAGGGGGTGCAGCGTAGATTCACTCGGTTAGTTCCTGGGATGAGGGGACTGACCTATGAGGATAGGCTGAATAAACTAGGGCTGTATTCTCTAGAGTACAGAAGAATTAGGGGAGATCTTATTGAGACAT